>NC_069503.1:1140779359-1140864359 GCF_027579735.1 Bombina bombina | reverse complement strand
CTGTCAGAGTTTTTTACTATGATTTTAACCGGAGTAGTTAAGATCATATTGCTGTTCTCGGCCATCTGAGGGAGGTAAAGGCTTCAGATCAGGGGACAGCGGGCAGATGAATCTGCATTGAGGTATGTAGCAGTTTTTATTTTCTGAATGGAATTGATGAGAAAATCCTGCCATACCGTTAAAATGACATGTATGTATACACTTCAGTATTCTGGGGATGGTATTTCACCGGAACTACTCTGTTAAAGGTCACTAATCCTTTTTAATAACTATTTATCATGTTAAACGTTTTTGCTGGAATGTAGAATCGTTTACATTGCTGAGGTACTGTGTGAATAAATATTTGGGCATTATTTTCCACTTGGCAGTTTTTTTGCTTTAATTGTGACAGTTTCGTTTCTCCTCACTGCTGTGTGGGAGAGGGAGGGGCCGTTTTTGGCGCTCTTTGCTACGCATCAAAAAATACCAGTCAGTTACTTTTATATTTCCTGCATGATCCGGTTCATCTCTGATAGATCTCAGGGGTCTTCAAACTTCTTTGAAGGGAGGTAAATTCTCTCAGCAGAGCTGTGAGAATTCTTATAGTGACTGTGAATAAAAACGTTGCTTTGTATTTTTTATGTCAAATTTAATTATTGTTATTTTACTAATGGGAACAAACCTTTGTTAAAAGTTTTGTTGTTTTAAAGTTTGATGCTATAACTGTTTTTCAGTTCATTATTTCAACTGTCATTTAATCGTTAGTACCTCTTTGAGGCACAGTACGTTTTTTTGCTAAAAAAGATTATAACCAAGTTGTAAGTTTTTTGCCAGTGTGTTAAACATGTCTGACTCAGAGGAAGATATCTGTGTCATTTGTTCCAATGCCAAGGTGGAGCCCAATAGAAATTTATGTACTAACTGTATTGATGCTACTTTAAATAAAAGTCAATCTGTACAATGTGAACAAATTTCACCAAACAGCGAGGGGAGAGTTATGCCGACTAACTCGCCTCACGCGGCAGTACCTGCATCTCCCGCCCGGGAGGTGCGTGATATTTTGGCGCCTAGTACATCTGGGCGGCCATTACAGATAACATTACAAGATATGGCTACTGTTATGACTGAAGTTTTGTCTAAATTACCAGAACTAAGAGGCAAGCGTGATCACTCTGGGGTGAGAACAGAGTGCGCTGACAATGCTAGGGCCATGTCTGATACTGCGTCACAGCTCGCAGAGCATGAGGACGGAGAGCTTCATTCTGTGGGTGACGGTTCTGATCCAAACAGATTGGACTCAGATATTTCAAATTTTAAATTTAAATTGGAGAACCTCCGTGTATTACTAGGGGAGGTCTTAGCAGCTCTCAACGATTGTAACACCGTTGCAATACCAGAGAAACTGTGTAGGTTGGATAAATACTTTGCGGTACCGGCGAGTACTGACGTTTTTCCTATACCTAAGAGACTAACTGAAATTGTTACTAAGGAGTGGGATAGACCCGGTGTGCCGTTCTCACCCCCTCCAATATTTAGAAAGATGTTTCCAATAGACGCCACCACTCGGGACTTATGGCAAACGGTCCCCAAGGTGGAGGGAGCAGTTTCTACTTTAGCTAAGCGTACCACTATCCCGGTGGAGGATAGCTGTGCTTTCTCAGATCCAATGGATAAAAAATTAGAGGGTTACCTTAAGAAAATGTTTGTTCAACAAGGTTTTATATTACAACCCCTTGCATGTATCGCGCCGATTACGGCTGCGGCAGCATTTTGGATTGAGTCGCTTGAAGAGAACCTTAGTTCATCTACGCTAGACGACATTACGGACAGGCTTAGAGTCCTTAAACTAGCTAATTCCTTCATTTCGGAGGCCGTAGTACATTTAACCAAACTTACGGCTAAGAACTCAGGATTCGCCATACAGGCACGTAGGGCGCTGTGGCTAAAATCCTGGTCAGCTGATGTTACTTCTAAGTCCAAATTACTTAATATACCTTTCAAGGGGCAGTCTTTATTTGGGCCCGGTTTGAAAGAGATTATCGCTGACATTACGGGAGGTAAGGGCCACGCCCTACCTCAAGACAAAGCCAAAGCTAAGGCTAGACAGTCTAATTTTCGTCCCTTTCGGAACTTCAAAACAGGAGCAGCATCAACCTCCACTGCACCAAAACAGGAAGGAGCTGTTGCTCGTTACAGGCAAGGCTGGAAGCCTAACCAGTCCTGGAACAAGAGCAAGCAGGCCAGGAAACCTGCTGCTGCCCCAAAGACAGCATGAACCGAGAGCCCCCGATCCGGGACCGGATCTAGTGGGGGGCAGACTCTCTCTCTTCGCCCAGGCCTGGGCAAGAGATGTTCAGGATCCCTGGGCACTAGAGATCATATCTCAGGGATACCTTCTAGACTTCAAATTATCTCCCCCAAGAGGGAGATTTCATCTGTCAAGGTTGTCAACAAACCAGATAAAGAAAGAAGCGTTTCTACGCTGCGTACAAGATCTGTTAATAATGGGAGTGATCCATCCGGTTCCGCGGTCGGAACAAGGACAAGGGTTCTACTCAAACCTGTTTGTGGTTCCCAAAAAAGAGGGAACTTTCAGGCCAATCTTAGATTTAAAGATTCTAAACAAATTCCTAAGAGTTCCATCGTTCAAAATGGAAACTATTCGGACAATCTTACCCATGATCCAAGAGGGTCAGTACATGACCACAGTGGATTTAAAGGATGCTTACCTTCACATACCGATCCACAAAGATCATCACCGGTATCTAAGGTTTGCCTTCTTAGACAGGCACTACCAGTTTGTAGCTCTTCCATTCGGATTGGCTACGGCTCCAAGAATCTTCACAAAGGTTCTGGGTGCCCTTCTGGCGGTACTAAGACCGCGAGGGATTTCGGTAGCTCCATACCTAGACGACATTCTAATACAAGCTTCAAGCTTTCAAACTGCCAAGTCTCATACAGAGTTAGTTCTGGCATTTCTAAGGTCGCATGGATGGAAAGTGAACGAAAAGAAGAGTTCTCTTTTTCCTCTCACAAGAGTTCCATTCTTGGGGACTCTTATAGATTCTGTAGAAATGAAGATTTACCTGACAGAGGACAGGTTAACAAAGCTTCAAAATGCATGCCGTGTCCTTCATTCCATTCAACACCCGTCAGTAGCTCAATGCATGGAGGTGATCGGCTTAATGGTAGCGGCAATGGACATAGTACCTTTTGCACGCCTACACCTCAGACCTCTGCAATTATGCATGCTAAGTCAGTGGAATGGGGATTACTCAGATTTGTCCCCTACTCTGAATCTGAATCAAGAGACCAGAAATTCTCTTCTATGGTGGCTTCATCGGCCACACCTGTCCAGGGGGATGCCATTCAGCAGGCCAGACTGGACAATTGTAACAACAGACGCCAGCCTACTAGGTTGGGGCGCTGTCTGGAATTCTCTGAAGGCTCAGGGACTATGGAATCAGGAGGAGAGTCTCCTTCCAATAAACATTCTGGAATTGAGGGCAGTTCTCAACGCCCTTCTAGTTTGGCCCCAATTAACAACTCGGGGGTTCATCAGGTTTCAGTCGGACAACATCACGACTGTAGCTTACATCAACCATCAGGGAGGGACAAGAAGCTCCCTAGCAATGGTGGAAGTATCAAAGATAATTCGCTGGGCAGAGTCTCACTCTTGCCACCTGTCAGCAATCCACATCCCGGGAGTGGAGAACTGGGAGGCGGATTTCTTGAGTCGTCAGACTTTTCATCCGGGGGAGTGGGAACTTCATCCGGAGGTCTTTGCCCAAATACTTCAACGTTGGGGCAAACCAGAGATAGATCTCATGGCGTCTCGCCAGAACGCCAAACTTCCTCGCTACGGGTCCAGATCCAGGGATCCGGGAGCGGTTCTGATAGATGCTTTGACAGCACCTTGGAACTTCGGGATGGCTTATGTGTTTCCACCCTTTCCGCTGCTTCCTCGATTGATTGCCAAAATCAAGCAGGAGAGAGCATCAGTGATTCTAATAGCGCCTGCATGGCCACGCAGGACTTGGTATGCAGATCTAGTGGACATGTCATCCTGTCCGCCTTGGTCTCTACCTCTAAGACAGGACCTTCTGATACAGGGTCCATTCAAACATCAAAATCTAACTTCTCTGAAGCTGACTGCTTGGAAATTGAACGTTTGATTTTATCAAAACGTGGTTTTTCTGAGTCGGTTATTGATACCCTGATACAGGCTAGGAAGCCTGTTACCAGAAAGATTTACCATAAAATATGGCGTAAATACCTATACTGGTGCGAATCCAAACATTACTCCTGGAGTAAGGTTAGGATCTCTAGGATATTGTCTTTTCTACAAGAAGGGTTAGAAAAGGGTTTATCAGCTAGTTCATTAAAGGGACAGATTTCAGCTCTGTCCATCTTGTTACACAGGCGTCTGTCAGAAAATCCAGACGTCCAGGCTTTTTGTCAGGCTTTAGCTAGGATCAAGCCTGTGTTTAAAGCTGTTGCTCCGCCATGGAGTTTAAACTTAGTTCTTAACGTTTTACAGGGTGTTCCATTTGAACCCCTTCATTCCATTGATATAAAATTGTTATCTTGGAAAGTTCTGTTTTTAATGGCTATTTCCTCGGCTCGAAGAGTCTCTGAGTTATCAGCCTTACATTGTGATTCTCCTTATCTGATTTTTCACTCAGACAAGGTAGTTCTGCGTACTAAACCTGGGTTCTTACCTAAGGTGGTCACTAACAGGAATATCAATCAAGAGATTGTTGTTCCATCCTTGTGTCCAAATCCTTCTTCAAAGAAGGAACGTCTTCTACACAATCTGGATGTAGTTCGTGCCCTCAAGTTCTACTTGCAGGCAACTAAAGATTTTCGCCAAACTTCTTCCCTGTTTGTCGTTTATTCTGGACAGAGGAGAGGTCAAAAAGCTTCTGCTACCTCTCTCTCTTTTTGGCTTCGTAGCATAATACGTTTAGCCTATGAGACTGCTGGTCAGCAGCCTCCTGAAAGAATTACAGCTCACTCCACTAGAGCTGTGGCTTCCACTTGGGCCTTTAAGAATGAGGCCTCTGTTGAACAGATTTGCAAGGCTGCAACTTGGTCTTCGCTTCATACTTTTTCCAAATTTTACAAATTTGACACTTTTGCTTCTTCGGAGGCTATTTTTGGGAGAAAGGTTCTTCAGGCAGTGGTTCCTTCTATATAATGAGCCTGCCTATCCCTCCCGTCATCCGTGTACTTTTGCTTTGGTATTGGTATCCCAGAAGTAATGATGACCCGTGGACTGATCACACATAACAGAAGAAAACATAATTTATGCTTACCTGATAAATTCCTTTCTTCTGTTGTGTGATCAGTCCACGGCCCGCCCTGTTTTAAGGCAGGTAAATATCTTTTAAATTATACTCCAGTCACCACTTCACCCTTGGTTACTCCTTTCTCGTTGATTCTTGGTCGAATGACTGGGACTGACGTAGAGGGGAGGAGCTATATGCAGCTCTGCTGGGTGAATCCTCTTGCATTTCCTGTTGGGGAGGAGTTATATCCCAGAAGTAATGATGACCCGTGGACTGATCACACAACAGAAGAAAGGAATTTATCAGGTAAGCATAAATTATGTTATACAGCATTACAGTCTGATATAGTGTATCATTACTAAATATATATATATACAGCATTACAGGCTGATATAGTGTATCATTACTAAATATATATACAGCATTATAGCCTGATATAGTGTATCATTACTAAATATATATATATACAGCATTACAGGCTGATATAGTGTATCATTACTAAATATATATATATACAGCATTACAGGCTGATATAGTGTATCATTACTAAATATATATATGCAGCATTACAGCCTGATATAGTGTATCATTACTAATTATATATACAGCATTACAGCCTGATATAGTGTATCATTACTAATTATATATACAGCATTACAGCCTGATATAGTGTATCATTACTAAATATATATATGCAGCATTACAGCCTGATATAGTGTATCATTACTAAATATATATATATACAGCATTACAGGCTGATATAGTGTATCATTACTAAATATATATACAGCATTACAGGCTGATATAGTGTATCATTACTAAATATATATACAGCATTACAGCCTGATATAGTGTATCATTACTAAATATATATACACCATAACAGTCTGATATAGTGTATCATTACTAAATATATATACAGCATTACAGTCTGATATAGTGTATCATTACTAAATATATATATATACAGCATTACAGTCTGATATAGTGTATCATTACTAAATATATATACAGCATTACAGTCTGATATAGTGTATCATTACTAAATATATATACAGCATTACAGTCTGATATAGTGTATCATTACTAAATATATATACAGCATTACAGCCTGATATAGTGTATCATTACTAAATATATATACAGCATTACAGCCTGATATAGTGTATCATTACTAAATATATATACAGCATTACAGTCTGATATAGTGTATCATTACTAAATATATATACAGCATTACAGCCTGATATAGTGTATCATTACTAAATATATATACAGCATTACAGTCTGATATAGTGTATCATTACTAAATATATATACAGCATTACAGCCTGATATAGTGTATCATTACTAAATATATATACAGCATTACAGTCTGATATAGTGTATCATTACTAAATATATATACAGCATTACAGCCTGATATAGTGTATCATTACTAAATATATATACAGCATTACAGTCTGATATAGTGTATCATTACTAAATATATATACAGCATTACAGCCTGATATAGTGTATCATTACTAAATATATATACAGCATTACAGTCTGATATAGTGTATCATTACTAAATATATATACAGCATTACAGCCTGATATAGTGTATCATTACTAAATATATATATACAGCATTACAGGCTGATATAGTGTATCATTACTAAATATATATACAGCATTACAGCCTGATATAGTGTATCATTACTAAATATATATACAGCATTACAGTCTGATATAGTGTATCATTACTAAATATATATACAGCAATACAGCCTGATATAGTGTATCATTACTAAATATATATACAGCATTACAGCCTGATATAGTGTTTCTGTATTAAGATTTCAGAAAAATAAAAATACTTTTTAAAGAAACGACAATTTTAGAATGTGAATATATCTGCTAAACATAGCACTATTTTTTCTGCTATAACACATATATATATATATATATATATATATATATATATATATATATATATATATATATATATATATATATTGACTGTTGAGTTAAGGAGCAGTGGTAGTGCTTTCTAACTCTTGTTTCTGGCGATCCGGAAACATTGGGGGTAGATTGCAGCATCCGCTGCTTGGTAAATCTACCCCTTCGAGTTAGTATGCTTGCGAAAACTTTTTACTTTTCAATCAACTTTTAGTACATAGGCAACCAGGTGTGCACAAAAAGCTGAAGTCTAGCAGGGTTATTGCGTGAGCAGGAGCACAAGTTAGCGCTCCACTTGTAATCTGGCCCAGTATGTTTAAACACTGCTCTGTCGTGTGCATGGTAGAACATTTTTGACTACAGTGTCCCTTTAACACACAGCTATAATCTCTACTTGCTGGCTGGAATATGCCCCTCAGTTAAAAACGTAGCTGAAGGGGGGGGCGGAGCCTACAGCTGTTGCGGTAGGACGCGTTTGTAGTGAGCTCCTGGATCTTATTAACATTTTAAGAGTTAAGATTCATGTTTGACTCATTATTTGGTCATTCTAAGCAAATCTACCCAATTCAGCTCAAGGGGATTCCAGGACTATCTTACTTTCAGCGGACCTACCTATGTTCCTCAGCTAACTCCACAGTGTCTAGACACGAGGTCGTGAGGCCTTTCCTACAAGTCTAGTAGTCTGTGTTGTTAAAGCTACCGTGTATATACCCCCCAGGTCACTGGGTTAACAAACCAGAGCGCTTTACTCTGGACACAACTTGAAGCCTACCTGTAACACTCAGAATGGACGAACAGAGGAAATTGGGGACAGCGCTATTGCACCTATTCGAGGAACACTTTCAGAGTCTTCATCTGCTATTTGACAACTGCTTTGGCGCGACTCCTACATTGCATAAGGAAAGAGATGGGCCCCCAGCTCCACAGCGGAGCTCGTCGGAAGCTGGATCTGAAAGGCCACCTAGCGATATGGGAACAGAATGGGAGCGAGAGAATCGGTGGGAGATCGTTTGTGGGACCCAACAGGCTGCTGCATTTGCTAAAGCTAGGACAGCATTGGAACAAGAGAATCAGTGGGCGATCACTAGCGAAACCAAACAGGATTCCGCATCTACTAACGCTAAAACAACATGGGAGCGAGAGAAGCAATGGGCGATTCCTGGCAAGAACCAGCAGAATACTGCTATTACTACCGCCCCTACTACAGTAAAGCAAACATCCTTACCAGAGGGAAAAAGTGAACTGCATCTCGCTACATTGCATCTGCAACAGAAAACACCAGCCTCAAATGCTAAAAGAAGCGGTGGATTACCCTCGGGCCAGTCTCTATCCCATGGTTCACTGTTAGGGAATCTCAAGTCAGGCGAGGCCGGGAGTTGCAATAGCTGCGCTCCCCAAAAGCGATGGCCCGGCTTTCAGCTGAATTGGCAGAAAGAGGTTAGTAAACAGTCCCGTTTGGCCAATAGACATGGCATTGGATGAAATAATTTGAGACAACGGATCTGCCTGCTATAACTTTCCATCTCCATGGGATTTTCATATTGTGAGCCATCCTATGTTTGTTATAATGGTGGGGGTTTTTTTATCGAGGAGGCCTTGCAATGACGGCTAGCAAGCCTGAAGTTTGAGGACTAATATCTTGCATTCCTATAAGCATAGACATTCCCATATTTATATATCCCCAAATATATTAGGGTTTATTGACTTTGTCAGTTAGCTCTTGTAGTACATAATCTAGATCCTCCTATTTGTTTATTTTCTACCTTTTTCTACATATGACTGTGGGACTATTGACCTTTAATTGTATTACTATTACTTGCTAGCATCCTGCTATTATGCTGCACTCCTGTCTATTCGTACTATACACGCCACACCTATTATTGCCCAATTGATGTTGGTCCTTATGTCTTCTCACATATACTTATCCATTGCTATCTATATTGCTTCTTGTGCTAATTAAATCACAGGCACTATAGATGGAAATTTTATATATCAAGCATGCGTGCCATGAGGTATACCCTGAATGTAATCTTTTACTCCCCCTTAATGTTATTAGTCCTCTACTATATCAGTCTCCGGTAACTCTAACTCCAATTCACATTAATGCTACCATATGGGAAGTTCACTGCAATATTTACTCACAGTAGGCCTATTACTACTTTTAACTATATTGCATTTATCTCTTAATTTGACAATATTGTTGTTTTTTGTTGTTACAGGCTGTTATGTCGTACATTACTTTGGGTCCAAAAGTGGCCCTTTTGTTATCTGTTATTTTCTTCTCTCCTCTTGAAGTTCCCCGTAGTACAAAGGTCCCTTTCAGGGGTCCAAGAGAGGCCTCTACTTATCATTAGGGGAATACCTATCACACTACAGTTCACCAAAGTGTTAAGAGGATATAATGCTTAAGAAAAAATGAGGTTTATCTCCTAATTGTATATTTGAGCAATGCTTAACATGTATCTATGACTCAGTATTATCCACAAATATTGTACTCTTCTGTTGTTAATTCTGGCCCCTGTAGGCCCACATCATGGATCCCTGTATTTTATTTATTTGTGTAATTTTGCTCTGTATCTATTGTAACCTCAATAAAAAAAAAAAAAAAAAAAAAAAAACGTAGCTGAAACCCATCAATATTGATATCTGGTAAGTTAAAAAAAATGCTTCAAAGTGAAAAATAACTGACAGTCACTATTTTATTTATATGGAATTTTTTCATTTTTATATTATACGAAAAACAGACTTTGAAAGACAAAGTACAATATTTCTTGTCCTCCTTTTTTTGCTTACTGCATGTCCGCAGAGGAAATCAGCGAAGTGGCTGTGGAAGTGGTTGATACATCTTTGTATAAAACATTTTTTAGACTATTTTAAGGAAATTCCTCCCTGAAATCCCATTGCAGACAGTTTATGCTAAGCACTTGGTTTCATTAGAAGTGGAAAAAAGCAAAGACGCGAGATTAAACGTGTGAGAGAGACGGCGCAATACCTGGGGGCGCTAAATGTACAATACGTAAGCGACAGACAGGCTGACATGCTGTTTCACAGATTCATAGTGACACTAAGATCACAAAAATATTTTACATCTTAATTGGAAAAAAATATCAAAATGTCATTTCAGCACTGTAGTATCTGGGACACTTGTTATAATTTAGTATAAAATGAATAATAATATCAGAATAAGTTTAAGAACTCAACCAATCACAGTCCCTTATTACAATGCATCAAAATACCTGTGCTAAGTTCCAGCCATGCTTTTTGCAGGGTTTCCAAATTCAAAGCTGTGGTGATAACTCACTATTTACTAGCTTTCCAAATGCATTTGTGGAAGAATAACAAGGGCCGGACTTGCCATAAGGCATACCGTGCAAATGCTGGTGAGCCACCACTTCCCTTAGCCCCGCCCACCCGCTAGATCACTTAGTCCTGCCCACCTATTATCCACACTCTGCCCAGCTGCACACACTGACTGCTGTGCGCTTGTGGCTCTAACAATCCCTTTATCCTACATCAAAACTTTCAAACTCATTGCACTATATGATAATACAAGGCATCTATACACTAATAAACAAAGCATAGTGCACTATATAATAATACAAGGCATCTATACACTAATAAACACAACACACTGTTCTATATGATAATACAAGGCATCTATACACTAATAAACAAAGCATAGTGCACTATATAATAATACAAGGCATCTATACACTAATAAACACAACACACTGTTCTATATGATAATGCAAGGCATCTATACACTAATAAACACAACACTGCACTATATGATTATACAAGGGCCTCTAGTTATCAAGCCGTCAACCGCAAATACACTGGAATTCCGCAGCGTATTTGTGGCGAGGATGATTCACCTTAGTTAGCAACCCCTACTGCCAGGCAAAAGTAGAATATAGTGAAGTAAGCTTCGATCCGCCGGACTCAGTCCGACACAGATCGATGGTTACATCACTACAGATGTTCCGAATGCAAGTTCAGCACAATCTGACTACTTTTGGTAGTTATCAAACTACTACCAGGAATGCCGCTCCCGGACCCCGCCGCCACCTATATTAAAGTTAATAACCCATATCCTGCCCCCCCTATACCGCCGCCACCTATATTAAAATTATTAACCCCTATCCTGCCCCCCCTATACCGCCGCCACCTATATTAAAATTATTAACCCCTAAACCTAAGTCTAACACTAACCCTAACCCCCCTAACTTAAATATTATTTTAATAAATCTAAATAATATTACTCGTATTAACTAAATTAATCCTATTTAAAACTAAATACCTGCAAAATAAACCCTAAGATAGCTACAATATAACTAATAATTACATTGTAGCTATTTTAGGATTTATTTTTATTTTACAAGCAACTTTGTATCTATTTTAACTAGGTACAATAGTTATAAAATAGTTATTAACTATTTAATAACTACCTAGCTAAAATAAGTACAAAATTACCTGTAAAATAAATCCTAACCTAAGTTACAATTAAACCTAACACTACACTATCATTAAATAAATTACCTACAATTACCTAAAATTAAATAAAATTAAATAAACTAAACTATAGTACAAAAAAACAAACACTAAATTACAGAAAATAAAAAAGAATTACAAGAAGTTTAAACTAATTACACCTAATCTAAGCCCCCTAATAAAATAATAAAGCCCCCCAAAATAAAAAAAAATGCCCTACCCTATTCTAAATTAACAAGTAACCAGCTCTTTTACAAGCCCTTAAAAGGGCTTTTTGCGGGGCATTGCCCCAAAGTAATCAGCTTTTTTACCTGTAAAAAAAATACAACCCCCCCAACATTAAAACCCACCACCCACATACCCCTACTCTAACCCACCCAAACCCCCCTTAAAAAAAACTAACGCTAACCCCCTGAAGATCATCCTACCTTGAGCCGTCTTCACCCAACCGAGCCGAAATCTTCATCCAAGGTGAGCAAGGGGGTCCTTCATCCGGTAGAAGTCTTCATCCAGGCGGCGTCTTCAATCTTCATCCATCCGGAGCGGAGCAGAGCCATCTTCAAAGGAGCCGACGCGGAGCCATCCTCTTCAACCGACGACTGAACGACGAATGAAGGTTCCTTTAAGGGACGTCATCCAAGATGGCGTCCCTCGAATTCCGATTGGCTGATAGGATTCTATCAGCCAATCGGAATGAAGGTAGGAAAAATCTGATTGGCTGATTCAATCAGCCAATCAGATTGAAGTTCAATCCGATTGGCTGATCCAATCAGCCAATTGTACTGAGCTCGCATTCTTTTGGCTGTTCCGATCAGCCAATAGAATGCAAGCTCAATCCGATTGGCTGATCAGATTTTTCCTACCTTAATTCCGATTGGCTGATAGAATACTATCAGCCAATCGGAATTCGAGGGACGCCATCTTGGATGATGTCACTTAAAGGAACCTTCATTCGTCGTTCAGTCGTCGGTTGAAGAGGATGGCTCCGCGTTGGCTCCTTTGAAAATGGGTCCGCTCCGGATGGATGAAGATTGAAGACACCGCCTGGATGAAGACTTCTACCGGATGAAGGACCTCCTCTGCGCACCTTGGATGAAGATTTCGGCCCGGTTGGGTGAAGACGGCTCAAGGTAGGATGATCTTCAGGGGGTTAGCTTTAGGTTTTTTTAAGGGGGGTTTGGGTGGGTTAGAGTAGGGGTATGTGGGTGGTGGGTTTTAATGTTGGGGGGAGGTTGTATTTTTTTTTACAGGTAAAAGAGCTGATTACTTTGGGGCAATGCCCTGCAAAAAGCCCTTTTAAGGGCAGGTAAAAGAGCTGGTTACTTGGTAATTTAGAATAGGGTAGGGCATTTTTTTATTTTGGGGGGCTTTATTATTTTATTAGGGGGATTAGATTAGGTATAATTAGTTTAAACTTCTTGTAATTCTTTTTTATTTTCTGTAATTTAGTGGTGGGGGTTTTGTACTATAGTTTAGTTTATTTAATTTAATTAAATTTTAGGTAATTGTAGGTAATTTATTTAATTTATTTAATGATAGTCTAGCGTTGGGTTTAATTGTAACTTAGGTTAGGATTTATTTTACAGGTAATATTGTAAGTATTTTAACTAGGTAGCTATTAAATAGTTAATAACTATTTAATAACTATTGTACCTTGTTAAAATAAATACAAAGTTGCCTGTAAAATAAAAATAAATCCTAAAATAGCTACAATATAATTATTAGTTATATTGTAGCTATCTTAGGGTTTATTTTACAGGTAAGTATTTAGTTTTAAATAGGAATAATATACGCCTAGATTTAGAGTTTTGCGGCCGAAGGGGTGCGTTAGCTACGCGTCTTTTTTTTTTCTAGAGCTGCTTCTAAACAACGCTGGTATTGAGAGTTCTCTGAAGAGCTGCGTTAGGCTCCAAAAAGGGAGCGTAAAGGCATATTTACTGCCACTTCAATCCTCAATACCAGCGTTGCTTACGGTAGCGGCTAGCTGTAAAAACGTGCTCGTGCACGATTCCCCCATAGGAAACAATAGGGCAGTTTGGGCAGAAAAAAACAGCGTTAAGCTCCTAACGCAGCCCCATTGTTTCCTATGGGGAAACAGTTTCTAAGTCTGCACCTAACACCCTAACATGAACCCCGCGTCTAAACACCCCTAACCTGACACTTACTAACCCCTAATCTGCCGACCCCGACATCGCTGACACCTGCATTACACAATTAACCCCTAATCTGCCGCTCCGGGACACCACCGCAACCTACATTATACCTATGTACCCCTAATCTGCTGCCCCTAACATCGCCGACACCTATATTATATTTATTAACCCCTAATCTGCCCCCCCCCAACGTCGCCGCTACCTTACCTACACTTATTAACCCCTAATCTGCCGACCGGACCTCGCCGCTACTCTAATAAATGTAGTAACCCCTAAAGCTAAGTCTAACCCTAACCTTAACACCCCCCCTAAGTTAAATATAATTTTAATCTAACGAAATAAATTAAATCTTATTAACTAAAGTATTCCTATTTAAAACTAAATACTTACCTGTAAAATAAACCCTAATATAGCTACAATATAATGAATAATTATATTGTAGCTATTTTAGGATTTATATTTATTTTACAGGCAACTTTGTATTTATTTTAACTAGGTACAATAGCTATTAAATAGTTATTTACTATTTAATAGCTACCTAGTTAAAATAATTACAAAATTACCTGTAAAATAAATCCTAACCTAAGTTACAATTAAACCTAAAACTACACTATAATTAAATAAACTAAATAAATTACCTACAATTACCTACAAACAAACAAACACTAAATTACAAAAAATAAAAAAAGATTACAAGAATTTTAAGCTAATTACACCTACTCTAAGCCCCCTAATAAAATAACAAAGCCCCCCAAAATAAAAAAAATTCCCCACCCTAATCTAAATTACAAAAGTTAACAGCTCTATTACCAGCCCTTAAAAGGGATTTTTGCGGGGCATGCCCCAAAGTAATCAGCTCTTTTGCCTGTAAATAAAAACACAATACCACCCCCCAACATTACAACCCACCACCCACATACCCCTACTCTAACCCAAACCTCCCTTAAATAAACCTAACACTACCCCCCTGAAGATCTCCCTACCTTGAGCCGTGTTCACCCAGCCGGGCACCGATGGACCAAAAGAGGACATCCGGAACGGCAGAAGTCTTCATCCTATCCGGGCAGAAGAGGACATCCGGACCGGCAGACATCTTCATCCAAGCGGCATCTTCTATCTTCATCCATCCGACAAGGAGCGGCTTCATCTTCAAGACCTCCGGCGCGGAACATCCTCCTTTCCCGACGAATGAAGGTTCCTTTAAGTGACGTCATCCAAGATGGCGTCCCTCGAATTCCGATTGGCTGATAGGATTCTATCAGCCAATCGGAATTAAGGTAGGAAGAATCTGATTGGCGGATTGAATCAGCCAATCAGATTCAAGTTCAATCCGATTGGCTGATCCAATCAGCCAATCAGATTGAGCTTGCATTCTATTGGCTGATCGGAACAGCCAAGGCATCTATACACAAATAAATACAGCACTGCACTGTATGATAATACAAGACTTCTATACACTAATAAACACAACACTCTGCACTATATGATAATACAATGCATCTATACACTATTAAATACATCACTCTGTACTATATGATAATAAAAGGCATCTATACACTAATAAATACATCACTCTGCACTATATGATAATACAAGGCATCTATACACTAATAAACACAACACTCTGCACTATATGATAATACAAGGCATCTATACACTAATAAATACATCACTCTGTACTATATGATAATACAAGGCATTTATACACTAATAAACACAACATTCTGCACTATATGATAATACAAGGCACCTATACACTAATAAACACAACACTCTACACAATATGATAATACAAGGTATCTATACACTAATAAACACAATACCCTGCACTATATGATAATACAAGGCATTTATACACTAATAAACACAACATTCTGCATTATATGATAATACAAGGCACCTATACACTAATAAACACAACACTCTACACAATATGATAATACAAGGTATCTATACACTAATAAACACAACACTGTGTACTACATGATAATACAAGGCAAATATACACTAATAAACACAACATTCTGCACTATATGATAATACAAGGCATCTATACACTAATAAACACACCACACTACACTATATGATAATACAAGGCATCTATACACTAATAAACACAACATTCTGCACTACATGATAATACAATGCATCTATACACTAATAAACACAACATTCTGCACTATATGATAATACAAGGCATCTATACACTAATAAACACAACATTCTGCACTATATGATAATACAAGGCATCTATACACTAATAAACACAACATTCTGCACTATATGATAATACAAGGTACCTATACACTAATAAACACAACACTCTGCACTATATGATAATACAAGGCATCTATACACTAATAAACACAACATTCTGCACTATATGATAATACAAGGCATCTATACACTAATAAACACAACATTCTGTACTATATGATAATACAAGGCATCTATACACTAATAAACACAACATTCTGCACTATATGATAATACAAGGTACCTATACACTAATAAACACAACACTCTGCACTATATGATAATACAATGCATCTATACACTAATAAACACAACATTCTGCACTATATGATAATACAATGCATCTATACACTAATAAACACAACATTCTGCACTATGTGATAATACAAGGCATCTATACACTAATAAACACAACATTCTGTACTATATGATAATACAAGGCATCTATACACTAATAAACACAACATTCTGCACTATATGATAATACAAGGTACCTATACACTAATAAACACAACACTCTGCACTATATGATAATACAATGCATCTATACACTAATAAACACAACATTCTGCACTATGTGATAATACAAGGCATCTATACACTAATAAACACAACATTCTGTACTATATGATAATACAAGGCATCTATACACTAATAAACACAACATTCTGCACTATATGATAATACAAGGTACCTATACACTAATAAACACAACACTCTGCACTATATGATAATACAATGCATCTATACACTAATAAACACAACATTCTGCACTATATGATAATACAAGGCATCTATACACTAATAAACACAACATTCTGTACTATATGATAATACAAGGCATCTATACACTAATAAACACAACATTCTGCACTATATGATAATACAAGGTACCTATACACTAATAAACACAACACTCTGCACTATATGATAATACAATGCATCTATACACTAATAAACACGACACTCTATACTATATGATAATACAAGGCATCTATACACTAATAAACACAACATTCTGCACTATGTGATAATACAAGGCATCTATACACTAATAAACACAACATTCTGTACTATATGATAATACAAGGCATCTATACACTAATAAACACAACATTCTGCACTATATGATAATACAAGGTACCTATACACTAATAAACACAACACTCTGCACTATATGATAATACAATGCATCTATACACTAATAAACACAACATTCTGCACTATGTGATAATACAAGGCATCTATACACTAATAAACACAACATTCTGTACTATATGATAATACAAGGCATCTATACACTAATAAACACAACATTCTGCACTATATGATAATACAAGGTACCTATACACTAATAAACACAACACTCTGCACTATATGATAATACAATGCATCTATACACTAATAAACACAACATTCTGCACTATGTGATAATACAAGGCATCTATACACTAATAAACATAACACTCTGCACTATATGATAATAGAATGCATCTATACACTAAAAAACACAACATTCTGTACTATATTATAATACAAGGCATCTATACACTAATAAACACTACACTCTGTACTATATGATAATACAAGGCATTTATACACTAATAAACACAACACTGCACTATATGATAATACAAGGCATCTATACACTAATAAACACAAAATTCTGCGCTATATGATAATACAATGCATCTATACACTAATAAACACAACATTCTGCACTATATGATAATACAAGACATCTATACACTAATAAACACAACACTGTGCACTATATGATAATACAAGGCGCCTATACACTAATAAACACAGCATTCCGCACTATATGATAATACAAGGCGTCTATACACTAATAAACACAACACTGTGTACTATATGATAATACAAGGCATCTATACACTAATAAACACAACACTATGCACTATATGATAATACAAGACATCTATACACTAATAAACACAACACTGTGTACTATATGATAATACAAGGCATCTATACACTAATGAACACAACACTCTGCACTATATGATAATACAAGGCATCTATACACTAATAAACATAACACTCTGCACTATAAGATAATACAAGGTATCTATACACTAATTAACACAACATTCTGCACTATATGATAATGCAATGCATCTATACACTAATAAACACGACACTCTATACTATATGATAATACAAGGCATCTATACACTAATAAACATAACACTCTGCACTATAAGATAATACAAGGCATCTATACACTAATTAACACAACATTCTGCACTATATGATAATGCAATGCATCTATACACTAATGAACACAACACTCTGCACTATATGATAATACAAGGCATCTATACACTAATAAACACGACACTCTATATTATATGATAATACAAGGCATCTATACACTAATAAACACGACACTCTATACTATATGATAATACAAGGCATCTATACACTAAGAAACACAACACTCTGCACTATATGATAATACAAGGCATCTATACACTAATAAACACGACACTCTATACTATATGATAATACAAGGCATCTATACACTAATAAACACAACATTCTGCACTATATGATAATACAATGCATCTATACACTAATAAACACAACACTCTGCACTATATGATAATACAATGCGTCTATACACTAATAAACACAACACTGT
This sequence comes from Bombina bombina, assembly GCF_027579735.1. Taxonomy (NCBI): domain Eukaryota; kingdom Metazoa; phylum Chordata; class Amphibia; order Anura; family Bombinatoridae; genus Bombina; species Bombina bombina. Next base: position 1,140,845,577 of record NC_069503.1, on the reverse strand, counting down.
GTACTATATGATAATACAATGCATCTATACACTAATAAACACAACATTCTGCACTATATGATAATACAAGGCATCTATACACTAATAAACACAACACTGTGTATTATATGATAATACAATGCGTCTATACACTAATAAACACAACACTGTGTACTATATGATAATACAAGGCGTCTATACACTAATAAAAACAGCATTCTGCACTATATGATAATACAATGCATCTATACACTAATAAACACAACACTCTGCACTATATAATAATACAAGGCATTTATACACTAATAAACACAACATTCTGCACTATATGATAATACAAGGCATCTATACACTAATAAACACGACACTCTATACTATATGATAATACAAGCGATCTATACTGTAATAAACACAACATTCTGCACTATATGATAATACAATGCATCTATACACTAAAAAACACAACATTCTGCACTATATGATAATACAAGGCATCTATACACTAAAAAACACAACATTCTGCACTATATGATAATACAATGCATCTATACACTAATAAACACAACATTCTGCACTATATGATAATCCAAGCGTCTATACACTAATAAACACAACATTCTGCACTATATGATAATACAATGCATCTATACACTAATAAACACAACATTCTGCACTATATGATAATACAAGGCATCTATACACTAATAAACACAACACTCTGCACTATATGATAATACAATGCATCTATACACTAATAAACACAACACTCTGCACTATATGATAATACACGGCATCTATACACTAATAAACACAACACTCTGCACTATATGATAATACAAGGCATCTATACACTAATAAACACAACACTCTGCACTATATGATAATACAGGGCATCTATACACTAAAAAACACAACATTCTGTACTATATGATAATACAAGGCATCTATATACTAATAAATACATCATTCTGCACTATATGATAATACAATGCATCTATACACTAATAAACACAACACTCTGCACTATATGATAATACACAGCATCTATACACTAATAAACACATCATTCTGCACTATATAATAATAGAATGCATCTATACACTAATAAACACATCATTCTGCACTATATGATAATAGAATGCATCTATACACTAATAAACACAACATTCTGCACTATATGATAATACAAGGTATCTATACACTAATAAACACAACATTCTGCACTATATAATAATAAAAGGTATCTATACAATAATAAACACTGTACAATTAAGGCAGAGTAACTATACACTGAAAAAATACAGTATATAGACGTTTCCAGCTGTTCTGGCTGACCCTCCCATTATAGCCGTTATGCAAAAAAAAAAAAAAGATGAATGTCAAATCTTCACCCCCCCTGCAGGGGCGCACTAAGCTGGTTGCCGAGTCCGCCTCTATTGTAGCACTGGCACATCATGAAAGTTTAGAACGTGATTTTGGTTAAAATATTTAACCATCCACTTGGTTAACTTGGTAGTACAAAATAACGCCCTGCGCTATCATTTGTGCTCACCTTGTAATCTGGGTCTAAATGTTTCTGGTTTAAATACATTTATAACTGTTTTGTTTGAAAACTATGCATTTCCAGTGACACATCCCTTTAAAAAGCCTTGTATATCTTACTTCCTTAACTATGGCCTATAGGAAACAGATATAAACAAGTTCCTGCAGATATCAACCAATGATGTTACAGCATGATGGAGGGTAAATATTCTACATTCCAGTAAATGCACTTCAGCCTCTCTGGGTGGAGAGCTACAATTTTTATAGAGTTAAATTACCAGAAAATCTGATAAAATAATGAATATGTCTTGCAAAGATTTTGTATTCGCCATAAATTAACATTTCATGGGTCATAAACGCTTGAGCCTCCATGTTTTACCTACACTTATGCTGCATATATTTTACTTTGGTAAAGGTCTAAGAAAACCCCTGCAACCCAATGTAATACGCTTGCATTTTATTAGATTCATTTTATTTCTTTATGTGTTTAACTAGATTTCACGGTAATATTTATTATTGATTCAAAAAGCCATTCTGAAATGAATAACATTATACAGAAGCCATAAATCACCTGACCATAAAGGGGATCAGGAATACTGGTAAAGGACTGGAGTGGAGATGTGCTTTTCAAGTGGAGATAAGTACAGTAATGTCATTTATTATTCATTATTTAGGGGTCGATTTATGAAGCAGCGGATGCTGCTTCCGACTTACTCCGCTTCATTTCCGACTGAACTGGAAGTTAAGAAGCAGTGGTCCTAAGACCGTTACTCCTTAACCTCTGAGACGATTGGGTTAATTGACACCCCCTGCTGGCGGCCGATTGGCCGTGAATCTTAAGGCGGCGGTATTGCACCAGCAGTTCACAAGAACTGCTGGTGCAATGATAAATGCTGACAGCGTATGCTGTTGGCATTTATCGATGTGCGGCAGACATGATATGCTACATTGTATCATGTCCGTCTGCACAATAATAAATTGACCCCATAGTCTGAAATCAATCTTCATATTTTAACACTGCAACTTACTGAATTTAGCATGAGTTTTAAACATACACCACTTCCTAAACACAGTATAAAAATATGAAACTGCTGTCAGACTAAATAATACAAAAATCCATTTGCCCTAACAACTCACCTGGTCCAGTGCTATGCATGATCAGCTGCACTCAGATCCCTATTTATCAAGGGATCAAAGCACTGTCAGCTGCGTGTTTGCTGTTTCTCTCCACCTGTTTATAGTAATTTGACAAACCTACATATAATTGTGTTGTACATACCTATATACAGGGTAAAATTGTTCTGCACGTACTTATATACAATTGAGTTGCCTCAAGCTTTACATTCTGCTATTTGTATGTAGTTATCTCTAGTGGTTTTGCTGTTTTCATCTTAATGAAGCAATCAATATTGACAGATATTTTGCACATTAAGAAGGAATACATTTCCATTATCTTTTTTTATCCTTTAGAGATAAAAAACAGACGCGAATGGATGAGTGAGCTTATACTGAATCCCACTGAGAATTACATTATAAAACAGAACATATTAAAATCTGTCAAAACAGTCCAAAGCATTTTGTTTCCATGGAATCATTAATTCTTGCGACTTGTATGATTTATAAAAACACCTGTTTAATAATATGTCCAATAAAGTAGATTTAACCCCTTTACGATATGCTTGTTTATTCTGTAATAAACCTTAGGTAACATGTATGACTTTAATACTAATTTATAAGTTTGTGTTTTATAAACAGCTATAAGTTTATACTGTTGGCCCATGAGATTCCCAGGAGAATCTTTTCAAGCCTTTAAGTGTGTATTTTTTAAAACAAGACTTAAGGGAAAGTAAACTTAATATGTTATTATACAGAGGTATACTTGTGCTGTACATAACTATATACAGAGGTATACTTGTGCTCTACATAACTATACACAGAGGTATAATTGTAATTGTACTGTACATACCTATATACAGGGGTATACTTGTGCTCTACATACCTATATACAGAGGTATACTTGTGCTGTACATAACTATATACAGAGTTATACTTGTGCTCTACATAACTATATACAGAGGTATAATTGTGCTGTACATACCTATATACAGAGGTATGATTGTGCTGTACATACCAGTGACGTGCAGTGACGTCAGAGGCTGGTGAGGCAGTGGCTAGGATACGCCTTCATTCTTTAGATATCCTTTGTTGAAGAAATAGCAATGCACATGGGTAAGCCAATCACATGAGGTATCTATGTGCAGCCACCAATCAGCAGCTACTGAGCATATTTAGATATGATTTTCAACAAAGGACATCAAAAGAATGAAGAAAATTAGATATTAGATGTAAATTGGAAAGTTATTTAAATTTGCATATGGGTTTCATATGGGTTTCATGTCCCTTTAAATGGTGTCTTGGAAAACTGGTCAACTTAGTAAACATCTGATTTTAGTCTAAAAGGATTGTAACAGAAACTCTTGCCAGATAACACAATGCTTGTTCTGATTATGAGATCTAGAAATCCATGCCCATTAAAATATGTTTAAAACATACTTTTTACTTTAAAGGGACATGCCACCCACATTTTTTCTTTTATGATTTATAAAGAGAATGCAATTTTAAACATCTTTCTAATTTACTTATATTATCTAATTTGTTGTATTCTCTTGATATTCTTTGATGAAAAGAATATCTAGATATGCTCACTAGCTGCTGATTGGTTGCTGCACATAGAAGCCTTGTGTGATTGGCTCACCATGTGCATTGCTTTTTCTTCAACTAAGGATATTTAAAAAATGAAGCAAAATAAATAATGGAAGTAAATTGTAATGCTGTTTAAATTTCTATTCTCTAACTGAATCATGAAAGAAAGATTTTGGGTTTAGTGGCCCTTTAATGCTGTAAATTATGCTTATAGATTCTTTCATTACATAAGGGATGAGAGAGTCAGAGGGGGAGGAAGAGAGACAGAGAGAGAAAGAGACCATGGGGAGAACAACACATAAGGAGAAAGATGGATAGATAGAGAGAGAGACACACACACACACACACACACACAAGGGGGGGGGGGGGGGAGAGGGACCACTGCATTTTAAAGTAATAAAACAGCAGAGCTACAGAGAGTTCAGAAAGTAAGACTATACATTAGTACAGAGGCAAGCTGCTAAGTTAGTGGGTGTAAAGTTTGAGTAAACAAAATACAAAAACGACCCTGCTGTAAAAGAGTAAAAAAACACTAAACCACATTCATTAAATTATCATTTTCACTAACAGAATCCCTTTTTAGTAAAATCTTACTTCAATAAGATGTGGCTGAAACACTGCTCTCTGTGCCTCTCTCCTGCTCTGTAAGGATTCAGGAAGTGACAGTGGCACATTCCACTGCACTTAGAGGGGAAGAACAGAACTCTCTTTTTCACTTTAGCAAAGCTAGCAGGTTCACAGGACAGCAACAAAATATATGAAAGTTGTTTTTTTCCGTTTTTGTTTTGTTTTATATGATTTAACATCCAGCCCCAACCCTAAGTTCCACTTACTAATGCCTCTCGCTGCATTGGTTCAGCCCAAATAGGACTGCCTCAAATAAGCAGTTAATGGGCAATGCAATGATCTTAACCACTTGCATCCAGTAGGTGGCGCAGCATGTTGTGTAATGATGGGCAGACCTGCTTGTGCCTCTGCATTGCACAACATATAGCTGTGAGAAAAAAAATGCTGGGGAAAAAAAATAAAATTTTTTTTAAAGCCAATAAAAAAATAACAGAATTTATGCTTACCTGATAAATTACTTTCTCCAACGGTGTGTCCGGTCCACGGCGTCATCCTTACATGTGGGATATTCTCTTCCCCAACAGGAAATGGCAAAGAGTCCCAGCAAAGCTGGTCACATGATCCCTCCTAGGCTCCGCCCACCCCAGTCATTCGACCGACGGACAGGAGGAAATATATATAGGAGAAACCATATGATACCGTGGTGACTGTAGTTAGAGAAAATAATTCATCAGACCTGATTAAAAACCAGGGCGGGCCGTGGACCGGACACACCGTTGGAGAAAGTAATTTATCAGGTAAGCATAAATTCTGTTTTCTCCAACATTGGTGTGTCCGGTCCACGGCGTCATCCTTACTTGTGGGAACCAATACCAAAGCTTTAGGACACGGATGAAGGGAGGGAGCAAATCAGGTCACCTAAACGGAAGGAACCACAGCTTGCAAAACCTTTCTCCCAAAAATAGCCTCCGAAGAGGCAAAAGTATCAAATTTGTAAAATTTGGCAAAAGTGTGCAGTGAAGACCAAGTCGCTGCCTTACATATCTGGTCAACAGAAGCCTCGTTCTTGAAGGCCCATGTGGAAGCCACAGCCCTAGTGGAGTGAGCTGTGATTCTTTCAGGAGGCTGCCGTCCGGCAGTCTCATAAGCCAATCGGATGATGCTTTTAAGCCAAAAGGAAAGAGAGGTAGAAGTCGCTTTTTGACCTCTCCTTTTACCAGAATAAACAACAAACAAGGAAGATGTTTGTCTGAAATCTTTAGTAGCCTCTAAATAGAACTTTAGAGCACGGACAACGTCCAAATTGTGTAACAAACGATCCTTCTTTGAAACTGGATTCGGACACAAAGAAGGTACAACTATCTCCTGGTTAATATTTTTGTTAGAAACAACTTTAGGAAGAAAACCAGGCTTAGTACGCAAAACCACCTTATCTGCATGGAACACCAGATAAGGAGGAGAACACTGCAGAGCAGATAACTCTGAAACTCTTCTAGCAGAAGAAATTGCAACCAAAAACAAAACTTTCCAAGATAGTAACTTAATATCTATGGAATGTAAGGGTTCAAACGGAACCCCTTGAAGAACTGAAAGAACTAGATTTAGACTCCAGGGAGGAGTCAAAGGTCTGTAAACAGGCTTGATCCTAACCAGAGCCTGAACAAATGCTTGAACATCTGGCACAGCTGCCAGTCTTTTGTGTAGTAAGACAGATAAAGCAGAGATCTGTCCCTTTAGGGAACTTGCAGATAATCCTTTCTCCAAACCTTCTTGAAGAAAGGAGAGAATCTTAGGAATTTTTATCTTATTCCATGGGAATCCTTTGGATTCACACCAACAGATATATTTTTTCCATATTTTATGGTAAATTTTTCTAGTTACAGGTTTTCTGGCCTGAACCAGAGTATCTATCACCGAATCTGAAAACCCACGCTTTGATAGAATCAAGCGTTCAATCTCCAAGCCGTCAGTTGGAGGGAGACCAGATTTGGGTGTTCGAATGGACCTTGAACAAGAAGGTCCTGTCTCAAAGGTAGCTTCCATGGTGGAGCCGATGACATATTCACCAGGTCTGCATACCAAGTCCTGCGTGGCCACGCAGGAGCTATCAAGATCACCGAGGCCCTCTCCTGATTGATCCTGGCTACCAGCCTGGGAATGAGAGGAAATGGTGGGAATACGTAAGCTAGGTTGAAAGTCCAAGGTGCTACTAGTGCATCTACTAGAGTCGCCTTGGGATCCCTGGATCTGGACCCGTAGCAAGGAACCTTGAAGTTCTGACGAGACGCCATCAGATCCATGTCTGGAATGCCCCATAATTGAGTTATTTGGGCAAAGATTTCCGGATGGAGTTCCCACTCCCCCGGATGAAATGTCTGACGACTCAGAAAATCTGCTTCCCAATTTTCCACTCCTGGGATGTGGATCGCAGACAAGTGGCAGGAGTGATCCTCCGCCCATTGAATTATTTTGGTCACTTCTTTCATCGCTAGGGAACTCTTTGTTCCCCCTTGATGATTGATATAAGCTACAGTCGTCATGTTGTCTGATTGGAACCTTATGAATTTGGCCTTTGCTAGTTGAGGCCAAGCTCTGAGAGCAATGAATATAGCTCTCAGTTCCAGAATGTTTATCGGGAGAAGAGACTCTTCCCGAGACCATAGACCCTGAGCTTTCAGGGATTCCCAGACCGCACCCCAGCCCACTAGACTGGCGTCGGTCGTGACAATGACCCACTCTGGCCTGCGGAAGCTCATTCCCTGGGACAGATGGTCCAGGGTCAGCCACCAACGGAGTGAATCTCTGGTCTTTTGATCTACTTGAATCATTGGAGACAAGTCTGTATAATCCCCATTCCACTGTTTGAGCATGCACAGTTGTAATGGTCTTAGATGAATTCGTGCAAAAGGAACTATGTCCATTGTTGCAACCATCAATCCTATTACTTCCATGCACTGCGCTATGGAAGGACGAGGAACAGAATGAAGCACTTGACAAGAGCTTAGAAGTTTTGATTTTCTGACCTCTGTCAGAAAAATCCTAATTTCTAAGGAATCTATTATTGTTCCCAAGAAGGGAACTCTTGTTGACGGGGACAGAGAACTCTTTTCTTTGTTCACTTTCCATCCGTGAGATGTGAGAAAGGCTAGAACGATGTCCGTATGAGCCTTTGCCTTTGACAGGGACGATGCTTGTATTAGAATGTCGTCCAAGTAAGGTACTACTGCAATGCCCCTTGGTCTTAGAACCGCTAGAAGGGACCCTAGCACCTTTGTGAAAATCCTTGGAGCAGTGGCTAATCCGAATGGAAGAGCCACAAACTGGTAATGTTTGTCCAGAAAAGCGAACCTTAGGAACTGATGATGTTCCTTGTGGATAGGGATATGTAGGTACGCATCCTTTAGATCCACGGTAGTCATAAATTGACTTTCCTGGATGGTGGGTAGAATCGTTCGAATAGTTTCCATTTTGAACGATGGTACCCTGAGAAATTTGTTTAGGATCTTCAAATCCAAAATTGGTCTGAACGTTCCCTCTTTTTTGGGAACTACGAACAGATTGGAATAAAATCCCATTCCTTGTTCCTTTATTGGAACTGGGTGTATCACTCCCATCTTTAACAGGTCTTCTACACAATGTAAGAATGCCTGTCTCTTTATTTGGTTTGAGGATAAGTGAGACTTGTGGAACCTTCCCCTTGGGGGTAGTTCCTTGAATTCCAGGAGATAACCTTGAGAAACTATTTCTAGCGCCCAAGGATCCTGAACATCTCTTGCCCAAGCCTGAGCAAAGAGAGAGAGTCTGCCCTCCACCAGATCCGGTCTCGGATCGGGGGCTACTCCTTCATGCTGTCTTGTTAGCAGTGGCAGGCTTCTTGGCCTGCTTACCTTTGTTCCAGCCTTGCATTGGTTTCCAGGCTGGTTTGGGTTGTGAGGCATTACCCTCTTGCTTAGAGGATGCAGAATTAGAGGCTGGTCCATTTCTGTGAAAGGGACGAAAATTAGGCTTATTTTTAGCCTTAAAAGACCTATCCTGTGGAAGGGAGTGGCCCTTTCCCCCAGTGATGTCTGAAATAATCTCTTTCAAATCAGGTCCAAATAAAGTTTTACCTTTGAAAGGAATGTTAAGTAATTTTGTCTTGGATGACACATCCGCTGACCAAGACTTTAGCCAAAGCGCTCTGCGCGCCACAATAGCAAACCCTGAATTTTTCGCCGCTAATTTTGCTAATTGCAAAGCGGCATCTAAAATAAAAGAGTTAGCCAATTTAAGTGCGTGAACTCTGTCCATAATCTCCTCATATGGAGTTTCTCTACTGAGCGACTTTTCTAGTTCCTCGAACCAGAACCACGCTGCCGTAGTGACAGGAACAATGCATGAAATTGGTTGTAGAAGGTAGCCTTGCTGTACAAAAATCTTTTTAAGCAAACCTTCCATTTTTTTAGCCATAGGATCTTTAAAAGCACAACTATCTTCGATAGGAATAGTAGTGCGTTTGTTTAGAGTAGAAACTGCCCCCTCGACCTTGGGGACTGTCTGCCATAAGTCCTTTCTGGGGTCGACCATAGGAAATAATTTCTTAAATATAGGGGGAGGAACAAAAGGTATGCCGGGCTTTTCCCACTCTTTATTTACTATGTCCGCCACCCGCTTGGGTATAGGAAAAGCGTCGGGGGACACCGGAACCTCTAGGAACCTGTCCATCTTGCATAATTTCTCTGGAATGACCAAATTGTCACAATCATCCAGAGTAGATAACACCTCCTTAAGCAGTGCGCGGAGATGTTCTAATTTAAATTTAAATGTCACAACATCAGGTTCAGCTTGATGAGAAATTTTTCCTGAATCTGAAATTTCTCCCTCAGACAAAACCTCCCTCATGGCCCCTTCAGATTGGTGTGAGGGTATGACAGAACAATTATCATCAGCGTCCTCTTGCTCTTCAGTGTTTAAAACAGAGCAATCGCGCTTTCTCTGATAAGTAGGCATTTTGGATAAAAGATTTGCTATGGAGTTATCCATTACACCCGTTAATTGTTGCATGGTAATAAGTATTGGCGCACTAGATGTACTAGGGGCCTCCTGCATGGGCAAAACTGGTGTAGACACAGTAGGAGATGATGTAGTATCATGTTTACTCCCCTCATTTGAGGAATCATCTTGGGCAATATCATTATTTGTGGCAGTACTGTCCTTACTTTGTTTGGACGCTATGGCACAATTATCACATAAATTTAAATGGGGAGACACATTGGCTTTCATACATATAGAACATAGCTTATCTGAAGGTATAGACATGTTAAACAGGCTTAAACTTGTCAACAATGCACAAAAAACGTTTTAAAATAAAACCGTTACTGTCACTTTAAATTTCAAACAGAAAACACTTTATTACTGAATATGTGAAAAAGTATGAAGGAATTGTTCAAAAATTACCAAATTTTCACCACAGTGTCTTAAAGCCTTAAAAGTATTGCACACCAAATTTCAGAGCTTTAACCCTTAAAATAACGGAACCGGAGCCATTTTTCAATTTAACCCCTATACAGTCCCAGATACAGTCTTTGCTAAGACCCAACCAAGCCCTGAGGGGAATACGATACCAAATGACGCCTTCTAAAAGCTTTTTCAGAGATTCTTAGATCCACACACATGCATCTGCATGCCCTGTTCTCAAAAAACAACTGCACATTAATGGCGCGAAAATGAGGCTCAGTCTATGACTAGAAAGGCCCCCTGACTGAAAAAGGTGTCCAATACAGTGCCTGCCGTTTTATAAACGTTCCCCAAGATTATAAATGTCAATTGTTAGCCTAAATTTGAATAATATGCACAAATAAAGCAAACGATTTAGCCCATAAAAATGTCTACCAGTTTTTTAGCCCATAATAAGCCCTATATTCTGTTTGTTTTTGAATAAGAAAATGGCTTACCGGTCCCCATGAGGGGAAATGACAGCCTTCCAGCATTACACAGTCTTGTTAGAAATATGGCTAGTCATACCTTAAGCAGAAAAGTCTGCTAACTGTTTCCCCCAACTGAAGTTACTTCATCTCAACAGTCCTATGTGGAAACAGCAACCGATTTTAGTTACTGTCTGCTAAAATCATCTTCCTCTTACAAACAGAAATCTTCATCCTTTTCTGTTTCAGAGTAAATAGTACATACCAGCACTATTTTAAAATAACAAACACTTGATAGAAGAATAAAAACTACATTTAAACACCAAAAAACTCTTAACCATCTCCGTGGAGATGTTGCCTGTGCAACGGCAAAGAGAATGACTGGGGTGGGCGGAGCCTAGGAGGGATCATGTGACCAGCTTTGCTGGGACTCTTTGCCATTTCCTGTTGGGGAAGAGAATATCCCACAAGTAAGGATGACGCCGTGGACCGGACACACCAATGTTGGAGAAATATATTTTTGCCCATATGAGAGGTGAAGCACTGCCTCACCTGCCTCTAGTGACTGCACATCACTGGACCTATATACAGAGGTATAATTGTGCTGTACATAACTATATACAGAGGTATAATTGTGCTGTACATACCTATATACAGAGGTATAATTGTGCTGTACATACCTATATACAGAGGTATAATTGTGCTGTACATACCTATATACAGAGGTATAATTGTGCTGTACATACCTATATACAGAGGTATAATTGTGCTGTACATAACTATATACAGAGGTATAATTGTGCTGTACATACCTATATACAGAGGTATAATTGTGCTGTACATACCTATATACAGAGGTATAATTGTGCTGTACATACCTATATACAGAGGTATAATTGTGCTGTACATACCTATATACAGAGGTATAATTGTGCTGTACATACCTATATACAGGGGTATAATTGTGCTGTACATACCTATATACAGAGGTATAATTGTGCTGTACATACCTATATACAGAGGTATACTTGTGCTGTACATACCTATACACAGAGGTATAATTGTGCTGTACATACCTATATACAGGGGTATAATTGTGCTGTACATACCTATATACAGGGGTATAATTGTGCTGTACATACCTATATACAGAGGCATAATTGTGCTGTACATACCTATATACAGAGGTATACTTGTGCTGTACATAACTATATACAGAGGTATACTTGTGCTGTACATACCTATACACAGAGGTATAATTGTGCTGTACATACCTATATACAGAGGTATAAATGTGTTGTACATACCTATATACAGGGGTATAATTGTGCTGTACATACCTATATACAGGGGTATAACTGTGCTGTACATACCTATATACAGAGGTATAATTGTGCTGTACATACCTATATACAGAGGTATAATTGTGCTGTACATACCTATACACAGGTGTATAATTGTGCTGTACATACCTATATACAGGGGTATAATTGTGCTGTACATAACTATATACAGAGGTATGATTGTGCTGTACAAACCAATACACAGGTTTATAATTGTGCTGTACATACCTATACACAGGGGTATAATTGTGCTGTACATACCTATATACAGGGGTATACTTGTGCTGTACATACCTATATACAGAGGTATAATTGTGCTGTACATAACTATATACAGAGGTATAATTGTGCTGTACATACCTATATACAGAGGTATAATTGTGCTGTACATACCTATATACAGGGGTATAATTGTGCTGTACATACCTATATACAGAGGTATAATTGTGCTGTACATACCTATATACAGAGGTATAATTGTGCTGTACATACCTATATACAGGGGTATACTTGTGCTGTACATACCTATATACAGAGGTATAATTGTGCTGTACATAACTATATACAGAGGCATAATTGTGTTGTACATACCTATATACAGAGGTATAATTGTGCTGTACATACCTATATACAGGGGTATACTTGTGCTGTACATACCTATAAACAGAGGTATAATTGTGCTGTACATACCTATATACAGGGGTATAATTGTGCTGTACATATACAGGGGTATGATTGTGCTGTACATACCTATATAGAGAGGTATAATTGTGCTGTGCATACCTATATACAGAGGTATAATTGTGCTGTACATACCTATATACAGGGGTATAATTGTACTGTACATACCTATATACAGAGGTACAATTGTGCTGTACATACCTATATACAGGGGTATAATTGTGCTGTACATATACAGGGGTATGATTGTGCTGTACATACCTATATACAGGGGTATAATTGTACTGTACATACCTATATACAGAGGTACAAGTGTGCTGTACATACCTATAAACAGAGGTATAATTGTGCTGTACATACCTATATACAGGGGTATTATTGTGCTGTACATACCTATATACAGGGGTATTATTGTGCTGTACATAACTATATACAGGGGTATTATTGTGCTGTACATACCTATATACAGGGGTATAATTGTGCTGTACATACCTATATACAGGGGTATAATTGTACTGTACATACCTATATACAGAGGTACAATTGTGCTGTACATACCTATAAACAGAGGTATAATTGTGCTGTACATACCTATATACAGGGGTATTATTGTGCTGTACATACCTATATACAGGGGTATTATTGTGCTGTACATAACTATATACAGGGGTATTATTGTGCTGTACATACCTATATACAGGGGTATTATTGTGCTGTACATAACTATATACAGGGGTATTATTGTGCTGTACATACCTATATACAGAGGTATAATTGTGCTGGACATATCTATATACAGAGGTATAATTGTGCTGGACATATCTATATAAAGGGTTATATTTGTGCTGTACATACCTATATACAGGGGTATAATTGTGCTGGCATGTAGTTCTACAAACACCCACCTAGGTATCTTTTCAACAAAGAATACCAAGGGAAAAAAGATAAATTTGATAATACAGGAAAATGGGGGGGGGGATGTAAAATGTTATACTCTGTCTGAATCACAGACAGAAAACAAAAAAGTGTCACAAAACACATAAAAAATACATCACAAAGTACAGATACACTCATAATAACATGGTCTAATAAATATACATTACACAGTACAGTTACACTCATATTAACACTGTCTAATAAATATACATTACACAGTACAGTTGCACTCATATTAACACTGTCTAATAAATATACATTACACAGTACAGTTACACTCATAATAGCACTGTCTAATAAATTTACATTACACAGTACAGTTACACACATAATAACACCATCTAATAAATATACATTACACAGTACAGTTACACTCATAATAACATTGTCTAATAAATGTACATTACACAGTACAGTTACACTCATAATAACATTGTCTAATAAAAATAAATTACAAAGTACAGTTACACACATAACACTGTCTAATAAATATACATTACACCGTACAGTTACACTCATAATAACATTGTCTAATAAATGTACATTACACAGTACAGTTACACTCATAATAACATTGTCTAATAAATATACATTACACAGTACAGTTACACTTATAATAACACTGTCTAATAAAAATACATAACAAAGTACAGTTACTCTTATAATAACACTGTCTAATAAATATACATTACACAGTACAGTTACACACATAATAACACTGTCTAATAAATATACATTACACAGTACAGTTACACACATAATAACACTGTCTAATAAATATACATTACAAAGTACAGTTACACACATAATAACACTGTCTAATAAATATACATTACACAGTACAGTTACACACATATTAACTCTGTCTAATAAATGTACATTACACACTACAGTTACACTCATAATAACACTGTCTAGTAAAAAATACATTACAAAGTACAGTTACACTCATTAACACTGTCTAATAAATTTACATTACACAGTACAGTTACACTCATAATAACACTTTTTAATAAAAATACACTACACAGTACAGTTACACTCATATTAACACTGTTAATAAATATACAATACAAAGTACAGTTACACTCATAATAACATTGTCTATTAAAAATACATTACAAAGTACAGTTACACTCATAATTACACTGTCTAGTAAAAATACATTACACACTCAGTACAGTTACACTCATAATAACACTGTCTAATAAATATACATTACACAGTACAGTTACACTCATATCAACACTGTCTAATAAATATACATTACACAGTACAGTTACACTCATATTAACACTATCTAATAAATATACATTATACAGTACAGATACACACATAACACTTTCTAATAAATATACATTACACTGTAAAGTTACACACATAAAAACACTGTCTAATAAATATACATTACACAGTACAATTACACTCATAATAACACTGTCTAATAAATTTACATTAAACAGTACAGTTACACACATAATAACACTGTCTAATAAATATACATTACACAGTACAATTACACTCATAATAACACTGTCTAATAAATATACATTACACAGTACAGTTACACACATAATAACACATCTAATAAATATAAATTACACAGTACAGTTACACACATAATAACACCGTCTAACAAATATACATTACACAGTACAGTTACACTCATATTAACACTGTCTAATAAATTAATAACAAGAAAATAACATCCCAAATGTATGAAATGTATATATAGTATGTCTTTAAAGGATCTGTAGAAAGTGAGAAACTAGCTTATAGTTCATGTGAGAATATAAAATGGAATTTATTAAGAATTAGAAGTAATATTCATACATAGTGTGAGAAGTTATAGTTTGTGACATTTAAACATTACATTATAAATTAGATGGGATGTATAGTGTTATTACTTTAAATTACACAATAGGTGTGTTTTCTTTCCGTAATGATGTTATAATTGTTAATTGGGGGTGGGTCTATCTGGCTATATAAGGTGTACACTTGGCATTTGTTTGTATTGAGCCTGAGGAGGGGGTAATTTACCCCGAAACGTTTGCTCTTTGTGTGCTGCTGCCAACAGTAAAGAAACTTTGATTTGAACTGATTCCTGAGTGTCTGCCTAATTTGTTTGACAAACACTGTCTAATAAATTTACATTAAACAGTACAGTTACACTCATAATAACACTGTCTAATAAATATACATTACACAGTACAATTACACTCATAATAACACTGTCTAATAAATATACATTACAAAGTACAGTTACACTCATATTAACACTGTCTAATAAATTTACATTAAACAGTACAGTTACACTCATAATAACACTGTCTAATAAATATACATTACACAGTACAGTTACACTCATATTAACACTGTCTAATAAAAATACATTACACAGTACAATTACACTCATAATAACACTGTCTAATAAATATACATTACAAAGTACAATTACACTCATATTAACACTGTCTAATAAATTTACATTAAACAGTACAGTTACACTCATAATAACACTATCTAATAAATATACATTACACAGTACAGATACACTCATATTAACACTGTCTAATAAGAATACATTACACAGTACAGTTACACTCATATTAACACTGTCTAATAAAAGTACATAATAAAGTACAGTTACACGCATAATAACACTGTCTAATAAATATACATTACACAGTACAGTTACACTCATAATAACACTGTCTAATAAAAATACATTACACAGTACAGTTACACTTATAATAACACTTGCTAATAAATATACATTACACAGTACAGTTACACTCATAATAACACTAATAAATATACATTACACAGTACAGTTACACACATAATAACACTGTGTAATAAATACACATTACACAGAACAGTTATACTCATAATAACACTGTCTAATAAAAATACATTACAAAGTACAGTTACACTCATAACACTAATAAATATACATTACACAGTACAGTTACACACATAATAACACTGTGTAATAAATACACATTACACAGTACAGTTACACTCATAATAACACTGTCTAATAAAAATACATTACAAAGTACAGTTACACTCATAATAACACTGTCTAATAAATATACATTACACAGTACAGTTACACTTATAATAACAAAATCTAAGAAAAATGCATTACAAAGTACAGTTACACACATAATAACACTGTCTAATAAATATACATTACATAGTACAGTTACACTTATAATAACACTGTCTAATAAATATACATTACTCAGTACAATTACACTCATATTAACACTCTCTAATAAATATACATTACACAGTACAGTTACAATCATATTAACACTGTCTAATAAATATACATAACACAGTACAGTTACACACATAATAACACTGTCTAATAAATATACATTACACAGTACAGTTACACTCATAATAACACTGTCTAATAAATATACATTACACAGTACAGTTACACACATATTAACACTCTCTAATAAATATATATTACACAGTACAGTTACAATCATATTAACACTGTCTAATAAATATACATTACACAGTACAGTTACACTCATAATAACACTAATAAATATACATTACAAAGTACAGTTACACACATAATAACACCATCTAATAAATATACATTACACAGTACAGTTACACACATAATAACACCATCTAATAAATATACATTACACAGTACAGTTACACACATAATAACACCATCTAATAAATATACATTACACAGTACAGTTACACTCATAATAACACTATCTAATAACAATACATTACACAGTACAGTTACACACATAATAACACTGTCTAATAAATATACATTACACAGTACAGTTACACTCATAATAACACTATCTAATAAATATACATTACACAGTACAGTTACACTCATAATAACACAATCTAATAAATATACATTACACAGTACAGTTACACACATAATAACACTATCTAATAAATATACATTACACAGTACAGTTACACTCATAATAACACAATCTAATAAATATACATTACATAGTACAGTTACACTCATAATAACACAATCTAATAAATATACATTACACAGTACAGTTACACACATAATAACACTATCTAATAAATATACATTACACAGTACAGTTACACTCATAATAACACATCTAATAACAATTATTCAAAAAAATATTGCACAAAAAAAGTTATAAGGGCTCAAAGTTATGAAGTCTCAGTTAGAAAATAGACCAACGACCTCCAGGGCAGCGCTCAGACGATCCTCCTCTGTACCTTAGTGGCACGCACAACGTACTGATCTTCACGCTGCAGTAGCTTGTCACCCCCCGTATAGTCATACTCCAGACACTCCGCTCAAACCAATGATGAAAGGCACAGGTGCAGAAGGGCAACAACACAGCAATAGCAGGTGCCGTAAAAGAAGAGGCGGTCCACCCCCGCCTCAGAAGAAACACAGTCCAACAACAGGAACGCATCTCATGAAGATAGTGACACACACATAGTGACGGACAGCAAAAACAGTCAACCGTTTCTATGTGTGTGTCACTATCTTCAAGAGATGGATTAAATGGAGATTCTTTTACCACTATCACCCATTGATCTTGGTTTGCTTATTTCATTTATTTCATCATATTGCTGGCAGGGTGCGTTCCTGTTGTTGGACTCGGTTAGAAAAATTTATATATCCATATGTGCATTGGAGCCCTTTGTAGTTAAAAGGGACATTATACACTCATTTTTTTTTGGCAGAAATGTTTTGTTGATGATCTATTTATATAGCCCATGAAGATTTTTTTTTTTAAAATGGATAGTTTTGCTTATTTTTAAATAACATTGCTCTGATTTTCAGACTCCTAACCAATCCTCAAAGTTTTAGGAGAATACTGACGTATACCTACTCCAGCTTGCTTCTGTTTGTGTAAAGGGTCTTTTCATATGCAAAGGAAGGGGGAGGGGGGAGTGTCTGGTATTTCCCACTTGCAGTGGGGGTTCCAGTAACCTTTTAAATAGAGATAAACTGAAAGCTTCTAAGTTAGTTTTTAAATGGTTTTATCGTGGATTTTTATATCAGTATCTGTGCATCTTATTCTTTATAGTAGTGCCTATTACATGCAGTTATATGACAATTGGTGTATACTGTCCCTTTAAGTAGATGAAAACATGAAAAAACATATGTATGCAATATTAATATTTAATCAAGTGTTATGTGTATTGCCACAGATATCGGGCTGCAAGGGTTAAACCCCTACTACACAATATCAGATTTATCCAGCAACAAAACCAGCGGATAGAGCTTCAAGGAGTCACTACCAAACTCCCCAACAATAATGCAAAAATGAGGATGAAGCTCTCCAAAATGCCCAATTGTTAAATGCTTTATTGGAATAAGTGCAGAGTCATACAGCCACGACGTTTCGGGGAGCTATGCCACATGATTAAGGGGCATAGCTCCCCGAAACGTCGTGGCTGTATGACTCTGCACTTATTCCAATAAAGCATTTAACAATTGGGCATTTTGGAGAGCTTCATCCTCATTTTTGCATTAAACCCCTACTACCTCACCCCCTCTCCTTTCTTGGCGGTTTTGGGCTCCTCAGAGCAACCGTGATTCCCCAGCCCTTCCCTTTTTGTGAGAATTTGTGTGTGAACCTGATCTTGAAAGAGCTGGTTTCTGACTGACCTATCCCTGTCCGGCCGGGCCCCTGGATCTACCGGCCAGCCGCCACACCCAGCATCCTCCGGAGATCTTTACCTACAGCCGCTTCAGAGGCCCCTTGCCCCAGAGCTCCTCTCTTTTGGGGACTGGTACCCCATGGGGAGGGTAAGATGTGGGCCAATTGCCACAGGTGAGCTCCATAGGGAACCGGAGTTTCCGAGCCCTACTCAGCAGACCGCCCTTCAGCTGGCCAGCCCCATGGAACTGCCGGCCGGATGATTTGGGGGACTGATAAGGCTCTTATCAAGATCAGTTTGTGTATAAATGTCGTGTTTTTCCCAATAAACTTACTTCTTGTTTCACCTGAATGATAGTCTGTCTAGTTATTTGTGTGGGAACTGCTATAATCACTTTTCTCCGTTACAGAGTGGCAGGTTCCATGTGTTGGAAGGATCCTTTGGCGGAGCTACCCAGTCGGGGTAGCCGGTAATCCATCACATGTATGTACTGTAAATATTTGACAATCCAATTTCTGAAATAACAGAATATATTCTAAGTATTTCTAAATAGATATTGCTATATATATATATATATATATATATATATATATATATATACCCTTCTATAATCATGTATAGATATATTGTACAACAAAAACATCATATATATATATAAATAAATGTAGAAATAATTATTTATGAATAAATAGAACATATTCTGTAATGTGATGAATATTGGAATGTTAACTATTCATATTCATGTCGGGTTAGCGCACATGAGAATATGCGATTGTGTTTGCGTGAGAGTGGGGTGTTAGGGTTTTTCCCACACAAAAAAACATACTTTTTGTGCAATTAACGCTTGAGTGGGAGTGTTCTTTAGCGCTCCACTAGTAATCTGGCCCTAACTTGGTAGTTAACAATTTTGTGTTGTTTTCACTAGGTAATAATTTTGAGTTCAGGGTATTATAGGCTTGTGATCACTGGAAATATACAATGACATTACCTTCTGAAGTTCAGAAATTGTTATCAGAAACAAATGCAAGATTGTGATCAGCACCATATTTTACACGTAGGCTTATTGTGATTTATTGCTGACATGTAATACACATATATGAAATCAGTTTCCCATGAAGTACATATACAATTTATATATTTGTAAAACAAAGATCTATCTATTTGATGTCGTCTAATGAGACAAAAGATGAGAGAAGTGTTTAGCATTTCACCCTACATTACAAAGCAGAAATAAATTAGCTTCTGAAATAGAAACATTTGCTGCGGCTTTAATAAAACAAAACAAAAAACATCTAGAATGAATAAGAAGCTATTATGTGCTGAGACAATGCTAAGTGCAGGGAAAGCCGTAAGGTGAATTGCTCTGGGAGTGGAATATGGCAGCTGGGATTTACTTTGGACGGTTGATGTATTTGGAGCAGCCTGGAGGGATTCGAGGAATGCGGTCGCGTGTTCTGACTGCTTAATCAGCAGAGGGCTGATGGGAAACGTTCTGCTTCGGTCGCTCACACCGCCTCTAGTTGTGTAGCTTATGCTTCACACATGATGTTGTGTTTGCATTTTGCTCACAGATTTCTAAATGCAGGCGGTTTGCCTCCTGCCGAGTGAGCGAGAGAGCGCTGTCAGAGAAGAACAAAGTACATAGAATATTTATACTTGAAAGCTCCATATTCCTTAAGGTTGATCCCTGCCCAGCGTACTACAAAATCATTTCTTGCTTATGTGATATGTTTTATCTTATCTTATATTAGTACTCAGTTGCAGCTATAGGGGGTGTTAGGTGCGGTTGTTAGGTGTCCAGTATTAAAAAGATAGACGAGTAAAATATAACCAAAAACGGAACGTCCAGGTTTTTTAAATTTAAGGCACCGATTCTATTATTATTCTTTATTTATAAAGCGCCAACAGATTCTGCAGCGCTGCCCAATCGTACAAGGATAAAAGTACAACGGATAAAACAATACAATAAAAGACAACATTTTACAGACAAATACAGGGGGAATTAAGGGCCCTATTCCTGTGGGAACTTACAATCTAGATATAAAGATATTCTATAAAGCTCTCTGGACTGGTGAGATTCTATAAAGCTCTCTGGGCTGGTGAGAGTCTATAAGAATGCTGCTAGTACTACTATTTCCCTGGTGAGAGTCTATAAGAATGCTGCTAGTACTACTATTTCCCTGGTGAGAGTCTATAAGAATGCTGCTAGTACTACTATTCCCCTGGTGAGAGTCTATAAGAATGCTGCTAGTACTACTATTTCCCTGGTGAGAGTCTATAAGAATGCTGCTAGTACTACTATTCCCCTGGTGAGAGTCTATAAGAATGCTGCTAGTACTACTATTCCCCTGGTGAGAGTCTATAAAGCTCTCTGGGCTGGTGAGAGTCTATAAGAATGCTGCTAGTACTACTATTCCCCTGGTTAGAGTCTATAAGAATCCTGCTAGTACTACTATTCCCCTGGTGAGAGTCTATAAGAATGCTGCTACGACTACTTATTTTCTGGTGCGATTCTATAAGAATGCTGCTAGTACTACTATTTTCCTGGTGAGATTCTATAAGAATGCTGCTAGTACTACTATTTTCCTGGTGAGAGTCTATAAGAATCCTGCTAGTACTCCTATTTCCCTGGTGAGAGTCTATAAGAACACTGCTAGTACTACTATTTCCATGGTGAGAGTCTATAAGAATGTTGCTAGTACTATTTCCCTGGTTAGAGTCTATAAGAATGCTGCTAGTACTACTATTACCCTGGTGAGATTCTATAAGAATGCTGCTAGAACTACTATTACCCTGGTGAGATTCTATAAGAATGCTGCTAGTACTACTATTACCCTGGTAAGTGTCTATAAGAATGCTGCTAGTACTACTATTTCCTTGGTGAGAGTCTATAAGAATGCAGCCAGTACTACTATTTCCCTGGTGAGAGTCTATAAGAATGCTGCTAGTACTACTATTACCCTGGTGAGATTCTATAAGAATGCTGCTAGTACTACTATTACCCTGGTAAGTGTCTATAAGAATGCTGCTAGTACTACTATTACCCTGGTGAGAGTCTATAAGAATTCTGCCAGTCCTACTATTTCCCTGGTGAGAGTCTATAAGAATGCTGCTAGTACTACTATTTCCCTGGTGAGAGTCTATAAGAATGCTGCCAGTACTACTATTTTCCTGGTAAGAGTCTATAAGAATGCTGCCAGTACTACTATTTTCCTGGTGAGATTCTATAAGAATGCTGCTAGTACTACTATTTCCCTGGTGAGAGTCTATACGAATGCTGTTAGTACTACTATTTCCCTGGTGAGATTCTATAAGAATGCTGCTAGTACTACTATTTCCCTGGTGAGAGTCTATAAGAATGCTGCTAGAACTACTTTTTCCCTGGTGAGAGTCTATAAGAATGCTGCCAGTACTACAAGCTCCCTGGTGAGAGTCTATAGGAATGCTACTAGTTCTACTATTTCCCTGGTGAGAATCTATAAGAATGCTACTAGTACAACTAGTTCCCTGGTGAGTGTCTATAAGAATGTTGCTAGTACTACTATTTACCTGGTGAGAATCTATAAGAATGCTGCCAGTACTACTATTTCCCTGGTGAGAGACTATAAGAATGCTGCTAGTACTACTATTTCCCTGGTGAGAGTGTATAAGAATGCTGCTAGTACTATTTCCTTGGTGAAATTCTATAAGAATGCTGCTAGTACTACTATTTCCCTGGTCAGATTCTATAAGAATGCTGCTAGTACTACTATTTCCCTGGTGAGATTCTATAAGAATCACAGGAGAGATAGAAATATTACAGCGCTAATAAGAGATGCGACCTATAGCTCCTGTCTAAAGTGGGTCCTCAGCTACCCACAGGGGAAAGACTCTGGAGTGAAGGGGATTTAGAATGGAGCGCCAAAGGCTAGGTCTAAGGGGATATAATGTGATGGTTAGTTAGTATCTGAACCATTAATCTGAGTAAAACAAATGTTTAATTGCTCACGTAAGGCAAATGAGGAATATGCCTTATATATTATAAATGGATTGTGTATCAAGATACAGGATGTTCCAAGATACTACTATTACCCTGGTGAGATTCTATAAGAATGCTGCTAGTACTACTATTACCCTGGTGAGATTCTATAAGAATGCTGCTAGTACTACTATTACCCTGGTGAGATTCTATAAGAATGCTGCTAGTACTACTATTACCCTGGTAAGTGTCTATAAGAATGCTGCTAGTACTACTATTTCCCTGGTGAGAGTCTATAAGAATGCTGCCAGTACTACTATTTCCCTGGTGAGAGTCTATAAGAATGCTGCTAGTATTACTATTTCCCTGGTGAGTGTCTATAAGAATGCTGCTAGTACTACTATTGCCCTGGTGAGGGTCTATAAGAATGCTGCTAGTATTACTATTTCCCTGGTGAGAGTCTATAAGAATGCTGCCAGTACTACTATTTCCCCGGTGAGAGTCTATAAGAATGCTACCAGTACTACTGTTTCCCTGTTGAGAGTCTATAAGAATGCTGCTAGTACTACTATTTCCATGGTGAGAGTCTATAAGAATGCTGCTAGTACTACTATTTCCCTGGTGAGAGTCGATAAGAATGTTGCTAGTACTACTATTTCCCTGGTGAGTGTCTATAAGAATGCTACTAGTACTACTATTACCCTGGTGAGATTCTATAAGAATGCTGCTAGTACTACTATTACCCTGGTGAGATTCTATAAGAATGCTGCTAGTACTACTATTACCCTGGTAAGTGTCTATAAGAATGCTAAGAATGCTGCCAGTCCTACTATTTCCCTGGTGAGTGTTTATAAGATTGCTGCTAGTACTACTATTTCCCTGGTGAGTGTCTATAAGAATGCTGCCAGTACTACTATTTCCCTGGGGAGTTTTTATAAGATTGCTGCTAGTACTACTATTTCCCCGGTGAGTGTCTATAAGAATGCTGCTAGTACTACTATTTACCTGGTGAGAATCTATAAGAATGCTGCCAGTACTACTATTTCCCTGGTGAGTGTCTATAAGAATGCTGCTAGTACTACTATTTCCCTGGTGAGTTTTTATAAGATTGCTGCTAGTACTACTATTTCCCTGGTGAGTGTCTATAAGAATGCTGCTAGTACTACTATTGCCCTGGTGAGGGTCTATAAGAATGCTGCTAGTACTACTATTTCCCTGGTGAGAGTCTATAAGAATGCTACCAGTACTACTGTTTCCCTGTTGAGAGTCTAAGAATGCTGCTAGTACTACTATTTCCCTGATGAGAGTCTATAAGAATGCTACTAGTACTACTATTTCCATGGTGAGAATCTATAAGAATGCTGCTAGTACTACTATTTCCCTGGTGAGAGTCTATAAGAATGCTGCCAGTACTACTATTTCCCTGGTGAGAGTCTATAAGAATGCTACTAGTACTACTATTTCCCTGTTGAGTGTCTATAAGAATGCTACTAGTACTACTATTTCCCTGTTGAGAGTCTATAAGAATGCTGCTAGTACTTCAATTTCCCTGATGAGAGTCTATAAGAATGCTACTAGTACTACTATTTCCCTGGTGAGAGTCTATAAGAATGCCGCTAGTACTACTATTTCCCTGGTGAGAGTCTATAAGAATGCTGCTAGTACTACTATTTCCCTGGTGAGTGTCTATAAGAATGCTGCTAGTACTACTATTTCCCTGGTGAGAGTCTATATGAATGCTGCTAGTACTACTATTTCCCTGGTGAGAGTCTATAAGATTGCTGCTAGTATTACTATTTCCATGGGGAGATTCTATAAGATAGCTGCTAGTACTACTATTTCCCTGGTGAGAGTCTATAAGAATGCTGCTAGTACTACTATTTCCCTGGTGAGTGTCTATAAGAATGCTGCTAGTACTACTATTTCCCTGGTGAGTGTCTATAAGAATGCTGCTAGTACTACTATTTACCTGATGAGTCTATAAGAATGCTGCTAGTACTACTATTTACCTGATGAGTCTATAAGAATGCTGCTAGTACTACTATTTCCCTGGTGGAATTTTATAAAGCTACTTTTACCCTGAAAACAGGGTGCCTCGCTACATTACAAGTGCACAATGAAAATCGTAATGTAAAAATCATACAAAAGAATAATTATATCATTCACGCAAAAATACTCAGGAAAAAAAACAAAATTTATGCTTACCTGATAAATTCCTTTCTCCTGTAGTGTAGTCAGTCCACGGGTCATCCATTACTTATGGGATTATAACTCCTCCCTTACAGGATGTGCAAGAGGATCACCCAAGCAGAGCTGCTATATAGCTCCTCCCCTCTACGTCATACCCAGTCATTCGACCGAAACCAAACGAGAAAGGAGAAACTATAGGGTGCAGTGGTGACTGGAGTTTAATTTAAAATTTAGACCTGCCATAAAAAACAGGGCGGGCCGTGGACTGACTACACTACAGGAGAAAGGAATTTATCAGGTAAGCATAAATTTTGTTTTCTCCTGTTAAGTGTAGTCAGTCCACGGGTCATCCATTACTTATGGGATACCAATACCAAAGCTAAAAGTACACGGATGACGGGAGGGACAGGCAGGATCTTTACACGGAAGGAACCACTGCCTGAAGAACCTTTCTCCCAAAAACAGCCTCCGAAGAAGCAAAAGTGTCACATTTGTAAAATTTGGAAAAAGTGTGAAGTGAAGACCAAGTTGCAGCCTTGCAAATCTGTTCAACAGAGGCCTCATTCTTAAAGGCCCAAGTGGAAGCCACAGCTCTAGTAGAATGAGCTGTAATTCTTTCAGGAGGCTGCTGTCCAGCAGTCTCATAGGCTAAACGTATTATGCTACGAAGCCAGAAAGAGAGAGAGGTAGCAGAAGCTTTTTGACCTCTCCTCTGTCCAGAATAAACGACAAACAGGGAAGAAGTTTGGCGAAAATCTTTAGTTGCCTGTAAATAAAATTTCAGGGCACGGACTACGTCCAGATTGTGCAGAAGTCATTCCTTCTTTGAAGAAGGGTTAGGGCACAATGATGGAACAACAATCTCTTGATTGATATTCCTGTTAGTGACTACCTTAGGTAGGAACCCAGGTTTAGTACGCAGAACTACCTTGTCTGAATGAAAAATCAGATAAGGAGAATCACAATGTAAGGCCGATAACTCAGAGACTCTTCGAGCCGAGGAAATAGCCATTAAAAACAGAACTTTCCAAGATAACAGCTTGATATCAATGGAATGAAGGGGTTCAAACGGAACACCCTGTAAAACGTTAAGAACTAAGTTTAAGCTCCACGGTGGAGCAACAGTCTTAAACACAGGCTTAATCCTGGCCAAAGCCTGACAAAAAGCCTGAACGTCTGGAACTTCTGACAGACGTTTGTGTAAAAGGATGGACAGAGATGAGATCTGTCCCTTTAAAGAACTAGCAGATAAACCCTTTACTAAACCTTCTTGTAGAAAAGACAATATCCTAGGAATCCTAACCTTACTCCATGAGTAACTCTTGGATTCGCACCAATGCAAATATTTACGCCATATTTTATGGTAAATTTTCCTGGTAACAGGTTTCCTCGCCTGTATTAAGGTATCAATTACTGACTCCGAAAATCCACGCTTTGATAAAATCAAGCGTTCAATCTCCATGCAGTCAGCCTCAGAGAAATTAGATTTTGATGTTTGAAAGGACCCTGAATCAGAAGGTCCTGTCTCAGAGGCAGAGACCAAGGTGGACAGGATGACATGTCCACTAGATCTGCATACCAGGTCCTGCGTGGCCACGCAGGCGCTATTAGAATCACCGATGCTCTCTCCTGTTTGATCCTGGCAATCAATCGAGGAAGCATCGGGAAGGGTGGAAACACATAAGCCATGTTGAAGGCCCAAGGTGCTGTCAGAGCATCTATCAGAACCGCTCCCGGGTCCCTGGACCTGGACCCGTAACAAGGAAGCTTGGCATTCTGGCGAGACGCCATGAGATCCAGATCTGGTTTGCCCCAATGCCGAAGTATTTGGGCAAAGACCTCCGGATGAAGTTCCCACTCCCCCGGATGAAAAGTCTGGCAACTTAGAAAATACGCCTCCCAGTTCTCCACGCCTGGGATGTGGATCGCTGATAGGTGGCAAGAGTGAGACTCTGCCCAGTGAATTATCTTTGAGACTTCCATCATCGCTAGGGAACTCCTTGTCCCTCCCTGATGGTTGATGTAAGCCACAGTCGTGATGTTGTCCGACTAAAACCTGATGAACCTCAGAGTTGCTAACTGAGGCCAAGCCAGAAGAGCGTTGAAAACTGCTCTTAATTCCAGAATGTTTATGGGAAGGAGACTCTCCTCCTGAGTCCATGATCCCTGAGTCTTCAGGGAATTCCAGACAGCGCCCCAACCTAGCAGGCTGGCGTCTGTTGTTACAATCGTCCAATCTGGTCTGCTGAAGGGCATCCCCTTGGACAGATGTGGCTGAGAGAGCCACCATAGAAGAGAATTTCTGGTCTCTTGATCCAGATTCAGCATAGGGGACAAATCTGAGTAATCCCCATTCCACTGACTTAGCATGCACAATTGCAGTGGTCTGAGATGCAGGCGTGCAAAGGGTACTATGTCCATTGCCGCTACCATTAAGCCGATTACCTCCATGCATTGAGCCACTGACGGGTGTGGAATGGAATGAAGGACACGGCAAGCATTTAGGAGTTTTGTTAACCTGTCCTCTGTCAGGTAAATTTTCATTTCTACCGAATCTATAAGAGTCCCTAAGAAGGGAACTCTTGTGAGTGGCAATAGAGAACTCTTTTCTTCGTTCACCTTCCACCCATGTGACCTTAGAAATGCCAGTACTAACTCTGTATGAGACTTGGCAGCTTGGAAACTTGACGCTTGTATCAGAATGTCGTCTAGGTACGGAGCTACCGATATTCCTCGCGGTCTTAGTACCGCCAGAAGAGAACCCAGAACCTTTGTGAAGATTCTTGGAGCAGTAGCCAACCCGAAGGGAAGAGCTACAAACTGGTAATGCCTGTCTAGGAAGGCAAACCTTAGGTACCGGTAATGATCTTTGTGAATCGGTATGTGAAGGTAGGCATCCTTTAAATCCACTGTGGTCATGTACTGACCCTTTTGGATCATGGGTAAGATTGTCCGAATAGTTTCCATTTTGAACGATGGAACTCTTAGGAATTTGTTTAGGATCTTTAAATCCAAGATTGGTCTGAAGGTTCCTTCTTTCTTGGGAACCACAAACAGATTTGAGTAAAACCCTTGTCCGTGTTCCGACCGCGGAACCGGGTGGATCACTCCCATTAGTAAAAGATCTTGTACACAGCGTAGAAACGCCTCTTTCTTTATCTGGTTTGCTGACAACCTTGAAAGATGAAATCTCCCTTTTGGAGGAGAAGCTTTGAAGTCCAGAAGATATCCCTGAGATATGATCTCTAACGCCCAGGGATCCTGGACATCTCTTGCCCAAGCCTGGGCGAAGAGAGAAAGTCTGCCCCCCACTAGATCCGTTTCCGGATTGGGGGCCCTCACTTCATGCTGTCTTAGGGGCAGCAGCAGGTTTTCTGGCCTGCTTGCCCTTGTTCCAGGTCTGGTTAGGTTTCCAGCCCTGTCTATAGCGAGCAACAGTTCCTTCCTGTTTTGGAGCGGAGGAAGTTGATGCTGCTCCTGCCTTGAAGTTACGAAAGGCACGAAAATTAGACTGTCTAGCCCTTGGTTTGGCTCTGTCTTGAGGCAGGGCATGGCCCTTACCTCCAGTAATGTCAGCGATAATTTCTTTCAAACCGGGCCCGAATAATGTCTGCCCCTTGAAAGGTATGTTAAGCAGTTTAGATTTAGAAGTCACATCAGCTGACCAGGATTTAAGCCACAGCGCTCTGCGTGCCTGAATGGCGAATCCGGAGTTCTTAGCCGTAAGTTTAGTTAAATGTACTATGGCATCAGAAATAAATGAATTAGCTAGCTTAAGGACTCTAAGCTTGTCTGTAATTTCATCCAACGTAGCTGAGCTAATGGTCTCTTCCAGAGACTCAAACCAGAATGCCGCCGCAGCCGTGACAGGCGCAATGCATGCAAGGGGTTGCAATATAAAACCTTGTTGAACAAACATTTTCTTAAGGTAACCCTCTAACTTTTTATCCATTGGATCTGAAAAAGCACAGCTATCCTCCACCGGGATAGTGGTGCGCTTAGCCAAAGTAGAAACTGCTCCCTCCACCTTAGGGACCGTCTGCCATAAGTCGCGTGTGGTGGCGTCTATTGGAAACATTTTTCTAAATATAGGAGGGGGTGAGAAAGGCACACCGGGTCTATCCCACTCCTTGTTAACAATTTCTGTAAGCCTTTTAGGTATAGGAAAAACGTCAGTACACGTCGGTACCGCAAAATATTTATCCAGCCTACATATTTTCTCTGGGATTGCAACCGTGTTACAATCATTCAGAGCCACTAATACCTCCCCTAGTAACACACGGAGGTTCTCAAGCTTAAATTTAAAATTTGAAATGTCTGAATCCAGTTTATTTGGATCAGATCCGTCACCCACAGAATGAAGCTCTCCGTCTTCATGTTCTGCAAATTGTGACGCAGCATCAGACATGGCCCTAGTATTATCAGCGCACTCTGTTCTCACCCCAGAGTGGTCGCGTTTACCCCTAAGTTCTGGCAATTTAGATAAAACTTCAGTCATAACATTAGCCATGTCTTGCAAAGTGATTTGTAAGGGCCGCCCTGATGTACTTGGCGCCACAATATCACGCACCTCCTGAGCGGGAGATGCAGGTACTGACACGTGAGGAGAGTTAGTCGGCATAACTTCCCCCTCGTTGTCTGGTGAAATTTTCTTGACATGTACAGATTGGCTTTTACTTAAAGTAGCATCAATGCAATTAGTACACAAATTTCTATTGGGCTCCACATTGGCCTTTGAACATATTGCACAAAGAGATTCCTCTGTGTCAGACATGTTTAAACAAACTAGCAATTAGACTAGCAAGCTTGGAAAATATTTTTCAAAAAAATTTACAAGCAATATAAAAAACGTTACTGTGCCTTTAAGAAGCACACAAAACTGTCACAGTTGAAATAACAATGAACCGGATTAGTTATAATAACCAAATTTTCACAGTAAATGCATTAATTTAGCAAAGGATTGCACCCACTAGCAAATGGATGATTAACCCCTTAATACCAAAAAACGGATAACAATTAAAAATATATACGTTTTTATCACAGTCAAAGCACAGTCTCACAGGTCTGCTGTGAGTGATTACCTCCCTCAAAACTAGTTTTGGAGACCCCTGAGCTCTGTAGAGACGTCCTGGATCATGCAGGGAGAAAAAGGAAGACTGTGACTGAATTTCTACTGCGCAATAAAGCGCCAAAATAGGCCCCTCCCACTCATAATACAACAGTGGGGAAGCTCAGTAAACTGATTTTATTCAAAAACAAACGACAGCCATGTGGAAAAATAATGCCCATAAAATTTTTCACCAAGTACCTCAGAGAAAAAAACGATTAACATGCCAGTAAACGTTTTAAATATAAAATTATGAAATGTTATTAAAAAGCCTGTTGCTAGTCGCTTTCACTGCAGAATAGGCTATAAGTTATATGTATACAGTATTTTCTTAGTGAAGTGCCATTCCCCAGAAATACTTCAGTGTAAACATACATACATATCAGCCTGATACCAGTTGCTACTACTGCATTTAAGGCTGCACTTACATTACATCGGTATTAGCAGTATTTTCTCAGTCAATTCCATTCCTTAGAAAATAATATACTGCAACATACCTCCTTCCAGGTGAACCCTGCCTGCTATCCCCTGTTCTGAAGTTACCTCACTCCTCAGAATGGCCGAGAACAGCAAATGGATCTTAGTTACGTCCGCTAAGATCATACACAAACTCAGGTAGATTCTTCTTCTAATGCTGCCTGAGAAAAAACAACACACTCCGGTGTTGTTTAAAATAACAAACTTTTGATTGAAGAAATAAAAACTAAGTTTAACAACCACAGTCCTCTCACACGTCCTATCTATTAGTTAGGTGCAAGAGAATGACTGGGTATGACGTAGAGGGGAGGAGCTATATAGCAGCTCTGCTTGGGTGATCCTCTTGCACTTCCTGTTAGGGAGGAGTTATAATCCCATAAGTAATGGATGACCCGTGGACTGACTACACTTAACAGGAGAAAATGTCTTGTTAAGGTGCATCAAAAAACATAATAAAATTGTTCACCAAAAAGCGTATTTTATCAAAAACGTAAAGATTTTAGGTAAATTACACAGGAATAAATCGTATTAAATATGCACAGTGTAAATTGTAATTTAACCCCTTAATGACAACTGACGTACCAGGTACGTCCTGCAAAAACTAGCAGTTAGTGACAATGGACGTACCTGGTACGTCAGTTGTTTAAGAGAGTGCTGGAAGCGATCGCAATTGCTTCCAGCAGCTCTCAGGGTATTGCAGTGATGCCTCGATATGGAGGCATCCTGCAATACCTTTTAACAAGCCTCCGATGCAGAGAGAGCCACTCTGTGGCCCTCTCTGCACCGGTATCAATGGCGCAGAGTGTTCCGGGGGGAAGCAAAGAGCCGGCAGCGTGCATATTAGCCACTGACACCAATGAAAAAAAGCTGGCGGCAATTAAGTAGCAGGGAGGGTTATAGAGCTGTTTGGTGGGGGATCAGGGAGGTTGGGGGCTAAGGCAGGGCTCCATTACAGCAGAATACATTTTTTTTAAAAATAAAATAAAAAAAACTCCTTTTATTTAGTACTGGAAGACTTTCTGCCAGTACTTAAGATGGCGGGGACAATTGTGGGGTGGGGGAGGGAAGAGAGCTGTTTGGGAGGGATCAGGGGGTGGGATGTGTCAGGTGGGAGGCTGATCTCTACACTAAAGCTAAAATTAACCCTGCCAGCGCCCTACAAGCTACCTAATTAACTCCTTCACTGCTGGGCATAATTCACGTGTTGTGCGCAGCAGCATTTAGCGGCCTTCTAATTAACAAAAAGCAACACCAAAGCCATATATGTCTGCTATTTCTGAACAAAGGGGATCCCAGAGAAGCTTTTACAACCATTTGTGCCATAATTGCACAAACTGTTTGTAAATAATTTCAGTGAGAAACCTAAAATTGTGAAAAATGTAAAGGTTTTTTTTATTTGCTCGCATTTGGCGGTGAAATGGTGGCATGAAATATACCAAAATTGGCCTAGATCAATACTTGGAGTTGTCTACTACACTAAACTAAAGCTAAAATTAACCCTAGAAGCTCCCTACATGCTCCCTAATTAACCCCTTCACTGCTGGGCATAATACACGTATTTTGCGCAGGGGCATTTAGCAGCCTTCTAATTACCAAAAAGCAACCCCAAAGCCATATAAGTCTGCTATTTCTAAACAAAGGGGATCCCAGAGAAGCATTTACAACCATTTGTGCCATAATTGCAGAAGCTGTTTGTAAATAATTTCAGTGGGAAACCTAAAGTTTGTGACAAAATGTGTGAAAAAGTGAACATTTTTTTTAATTTGATCGCATTTGGCGGTGAAACGGTGGCATGAAATATACCAAAATGGGCCTAGATCAATACTTTGGGATGTCTTCTAAAAAAAAATATATACATTTAAATGGATATTCAGGTATTCCTTACAGATATCAGTGTTCCAATGTAACTAGCGCTAATTTTGAAAAAAAAGTGGTTTGGAAATAGCGAAGTGCTACTTGTATTTATGGCCCTATAACTTACAAAAAAAGCAAAGAACATGTAAACATTGGGTATTTCTAAAATCAGGACAAAATTTAGAAACTATTTAGCATGGGTGTTTTTTAGTGGTTGTAGATGTGTAACAGATTTTGGGGGTCAAAGTTAGAAAAAGTGTGTTTTTTCCATTTTTTCCTCATATTTTATAAATTTTTTTATAGTAAATTATAAGATATAATGAAAATAATGGTATATTTAGAAAGTCCATTTAATGGCGAGAAAAACGGTATATAATATGTGTGGGTACAGTAAATGAGAGGAAAATTACAGCTGAACACAAACACCACAGAAATGTAAAAATAGCCATTGTCATTAAGGGTAAGAAAATTGAAAAATGGTCCGGTCATTAAGGGGTTAAAGGGACACTGAACCCAATTTTTTTCTTTCATGATTCAGGTAGTGCATGAAATTTTAAGCAACTTTCTAATTTATTCCTATTATCAATTTTTCTTTGTTCTCTTGCTATCTTTTTTATTTGAAAAAGAAGGTATTTAAGATTTTTTTTTTTGGTTCAGTCTCTGGACAGCACTTTTTTATTGGTGGATGAATTTATCCACTAATCAGCAAGAACAACCCAGGTTGTTCACCAAAAACGGGCCGGCATCTAAACTTACATTCTTGCATTTCAAATAAAGATACCTAGAGAATGAAGAAAATTTGATAATAGGAGTAAATTAGAAAGTTGCTTAAAATTTCATGCTCTATCTGAATCACAAAAGAAAAAAATTGGGTTCAGTGTGCCTTCAAGTACACTGGATGAGCAAAAACACATAGAAAACTGTACTTATTATTACAAAATAATATGCGCAATTGTGGGCTGATCATGGGCGTATATGAAATTGTCTCTCTAATCCCAGCATAAATCAGTAACTGCTTCCGCCTTACAGATCTCACTGTTATTTTGTGTAATTTAAAAGGTGGTCAGCTTTTCATGAAATACTCAAAACACTAATTACTCTGGCCTAGATTTGGAGTTTTGTCGGTAACGACCCGAAAAACTAACGCCGGCTTTTTTCTGGCCACACCATAAAAATAACTCTGGTATCGAGAGTCCACATAAAGGCTGCGTTAGGCTCCAAAAAAGGAGCGTAGAGCATTTTTAACGCAGCTTCAACTCTCGATACCAGTGTTGCTTACGGACGCGGCCAGACTCAAAAACGTGCTTGTGCACGATTCTCCCATAGGAAACAATGGGGCTGTTTGAGCTGAAAAAAAACCAAACACCTGCAAAAAAGCCGCGTTCAGCTCCTAACGCAGCCCCATTGTTTGCTATGCGGTAACCCTTCCTACGTCTGCACTTAACACTCTAACATGTACCCCGAGTCTAAACACCCCTAACCTTACACTTATTAACCCCTAATATGCCGCCCCCGCTATCGCTGACCCCTGCATATTATTATTAACCCCTAACCTGCCGCTCCGTAAACCGCCGCTACTTACATTATCCTTATGTACCCCTAATCTGCTGCCCCTAACACCGCCGACCCCTATATTATATTTATTAACCCCTAAACTGCCCCCCACAATGTCGCCTCCACCTGCCTACACTTATTAACCCCTAATCTGCCGACCGGACCTGAGCGCTACTATAATAAAGTTATTAACCCCTAACCCGCCTCACTAACCCTATCATAAATAGTATTAACCCCTAATCTGCCCTCCCTAACATCGCCGACACCTAACTTCAATTATTAACCCCTAATCTGCCGACCGAATCTCGCCGCTATTCTAATAAATGTATTAACCCCTAAAGCTAAGTCTAACCCTAATACTAACACCCCCCTAAGTTAAATATAATTTAAATCTAACGAAATTAATTAACTCTTATTAAATAAATTATTCCAATTTAAAGCTATTTATTTTAACCAGGTACAATAGCTATTAAATAGTTAAGAACTATTTAATAGCTAAAATAGTTAAAATAATTACAAATTTACCTGTAAAAGAAATCCTAACCTAAGTTACAAATAAACCTAACACTAGACTATCAATAAATTAATTAAATAAACGACCTACAATTACCTACAATTAACCTAACACTACACTATCAATAAATTAATTAAATACAATTGCTACAAATAAATACAATTAAATAAACTAGCTAAAGTACAAAAAATAAAAAAGAACTAAGTTACAAAAAATAAAAAAATATTTACAAACATAAGAAAAATATTACAACAATTTTAAACTAATTACACCTACTCTAAGCCCCCTAATAAAATAACAAAGCCCCCCAAAATAAAAAAATGCCCTACCCTATTCTAAATTACTAAAGTTCAAAGCTCTTTTACCTTACCAGCCCTTTGCGGGGCATGCCCCAAGAAATTCAGCTCTTTTGCCTGTAAAAAAAAACATACAATACCCCCCCCAACATTACAACCCACCACCCACATACCCCTAATCTAACCCAAACCCCCCTTAAATAAACCTAACACTAAGCCCCTGAAGATCATCCTACCTTGTCTTCACCATAACAGGTTCACCGATCGGTCCAGAAGAGCTCCTCCGATGTCCTGATCCAAGCCCAAGCGGGGGGCTGAAGAGGTCCATGATCCGGCTGAAGTCTTCATCCAAGCGGGCCAGAAGAGGTCTTCCATCCGATTGAAGTCTTCATCCAAGCGGCATCCATCCGGAGCGAAGCGGCAGCATCCTGAAGACCTCCACCGCGGAACATCCATCCTGGCCGACGACTGAACGACGAATGACGGTTCCTTTAAATGACGTCATCCAAGATGGCGTCCCTCGAATTCCGATTGGCTGATAGGATTCTATCAGCCAATCGGAATTAAGGTAGGAATATTCTGATTGGCTGATGGAATCAGCCAATCAGAATCAAGTTCAATCCGA
This sequence comes from Bombina bombina, assembly GCF_027579735.1. Classification (NCBI taxonomy): domain Eukaryota; kingdom Metazoa; phylum Chordata; class Amphibia; order Anura; family Bombinatoridae; genus Bombina; species Bombina bombina. The sequence continues at coordinate 1,140,809,684 of NC_069503.1, read as the reverse complement.
TTGGCTGATCCAATCAGCCAATCAGATTGAGCTCGCATTCTATTAGCTGATCGGAACAGCCAATAGAATGCGAGCTCAATCTGATTGGCTGATTGGATCAGCCAATTGGATTGAACTTGATAAACTTTTTAAAAAGGACCGCGAACACTCTCAGAGGCATCTTGATAAAGGCACCCGCCGAAACGCGTAGATCTGCCCACCTGAGTGTGCACCCTCTTTGACAGTTTATGCCCACACTGTGGGATAAGAACTATCTTCCCTTCAACGGATTCAACTCTATCTAGCGCTTGAAATAATAAGCGCAAAAGAAGCAAAACAAAAACACCGGACAACAGACAGAACTGCCTCTTAGAGACTCCTGCAAACCCTGAACACCTACCAGCAAAATTATAAGGGTAAACAGTCTCAGAGACCAACGGATATTCCTAATTAAAATCCTGCTAAAAATTGAGGAATTTTCAAACGCTATAAGCCTCTTAGAGACTCCTGCAAACCCTGAACAGCATATTAGCAAAAAATAGGGTATACAGTCTCAGAGACCAACGGATATTTCAATTTGAACCCCCGCTAAACATCGAGGAACTTTCAAGCACCATAACAACGATAAAACGGCTAAGATTTTTCTTTAACACAGCCAATGGAGATATACATTGTATCAGCCTCTTTTAAAACTTTGTAACTCCTAACAAAGGAAATAGAAACAAATCTACTGCTTGTTCCTATTAACCTCCAAAGCCACAAAAAGCAAAAAAGCAAGATTGTCAAATTAAAGGCTGTAATCACTCCAAACGTACATTGCCTCCGCAACGGTTTTTTATGACCTCATAAAGCTAAAAAGCCTTTTACACTCAAGACAAAATCGTGAGTACCAGAACAACAATAATACAAAACTTTTAAAGCCTCAAAAGAGACCGTATAGACCACAGAAGCAAGCAAAAAGTGTACAATATTTTAGCAACTATTTTTTATCCTCCAGTATTGTTATTACAAATTATATGTCTTAAAGTAATAGAGCTCTATACTTTTATTATGCACATGTTTTAAAGTGTTTTAAAATAAATATATTATTTTTTCAACCAAAACGTATAAGCATAAACTCTTATTTAGGTTACACAGTAACATACAAACACCACAAATTATACCTTTAGCTCCCCTCACCTTGGTTATTGAGCTGAACTTCTTGGGGCATGCCCCGCAAAGGGCCCTGTTCAGGGCTGGTAAGGTAAAAGAGCTTTGAACTTTTGTAATTTAGAATAGGGTAGGGCATTTTTTTATTTTGGGGGGCTTTGTTATTTTATTAGGGGGCTTAGAGTAGGTGTAATTAGTTTAAAATTGTTGTAATATTTTTCTTATGTTTGTAAATATTTTTTTATTTTTTGTAACTTAGTTCTTTTTTATTTTTTGTACTTTAGTTAGTTTATTTAATTGTATTTATTTGTAGATATTGTATTTAATTTATTTATTGATAGTGTAGTGTTAGGTTTAATTGTAGGTAATTGTAGGTAGTTTATTTAAATAATTTATTGATAGTCTAGTGTTAAGTTTATTTGTAACTTAGGTTAGGATTTCTTTTACAGGTAAATTTGTAATTATTTTAACTATTTTAGCTATTAAATAGTTCTTAACTATTTAATAGCTATTGTACCTGGTTAAAATAAATACAAAGTTACCTGTAAAATAAATATAAATCCTAAAATAGCTCTAATATAATTATAATTTATATTGTAGCTATATTAGGATTTATTTTACAGGTAAGTATTTAGCTTTAAATAGGAATAATTTATTTAATAAGAGTTAATTAATTTCATTAGATTAAAATTATATTTAATTTAGGGGGGTGTTAGTGTTTGGGTTAGACTTAGCTTTAGGGGTTAATACATTTATTAGAATAGCGGCGAGATTCGGTCGGCAGATTAGGGGTTAATAATTGAAGTTAGGTGTCGGCGATGTTAGGGAGGTCAGATTAGGGGTTAATACTATTTATTATAGGGTTAGTGAGGCGGATTAGGGGTTAATAACTTTATTATAGTAGCGCTCAGGTCCGGTCGGCAGATTAGGGGTTAATAAGTGTAGGCAGGTGGAGGCGACATTGTGGGGGGCAGATTAGGGGTTAATAAATATAATATAGGGGTCGGCGGTGTTAGGGGCAGCAGATTAGGGGTACATAAGGATAACGTAGGTGGCGGCGCTTTGCGGTCGGCAGATTAGGGGTTAATAAGTGTAGGCAGGTGGAGGCGACGTTGAGGGGGGCAGATTAGGGGTTAATAAATATAATACAGGGGTCGGCGGTGTTAGGGGCAGCAGATTAAGGGTACATAAGTATAACGTAGGTGGCGGTCGGCAGATCAGGGGTTAAAAAATTTTTTTCGAGTGGCGGCGATGTGGGGGGACCTCGGTTTAGGGGTACATAGGTAGTTTATGGGTGTTAGTGTACTTTAGAGCACAGTAGTTAAGAGCTTTATAAACCGGCGTTAGCCCAGAAAGCTCTTAACTACTGACTTTTTTCTTAACTACTGACGCTCACTTCAGAAACGACTCTAAATACCGGAGTTAGAGAAATCCCATTGAAAAGATAGGATACGCAATTGACGTAAGGGGATCTGCGGTATGGAAAAGTCGCGGCTGAAAAGTGAGCGTTAGACCCTATTTTGAGTGACTCCAAATACCGGCAGTAGCCTAAAACCAGCGTTAGGAGCCTCTAACGCTGGATTTCACGGCTAACGCCAAACTCTAAATCTAGGCCTCTGAAAGTAAAACCTATGAATAAGAAAATAACAGCGAATGTAAGGGACAGTGCACTTGATTTGTGTTAGGAGTAATATTAGTTATTTGTAATGATTTCGCATCTACCCATATTCAGTTAATAGACTGTATGGTTTATAAAATCCCAGAAGTGTGTTCATTTGTTATTGCAGTGAAGGATTTGGTTGTTTAAACATAATTACTGCGTCATGTACATTCGTTTAACACAAATCATGAACTGATATAAAAAGGACATTAAATAATATAAAATGTTTACGTGTAGTAAAAATGTATTTATTCGCCCCTTTTCCTATAAATTTATTGTGCAAATGCTAAGCTTTCCATTTCCCGTAAGAACTGGAAGTGCAGACGAAGGACATCGGCCCAAAATATTTCTTTCATGACTCAGACAGAGGAAATAAAAACTTTCCAATTGACTTCTATTTTACATTTACTTTGTTCTTGCGGTATTCTTTGCTGATGCCTAGTTAGGTAGCGTGCATAAGCGCACTAGATGGCGGCAGTTGTGCACGAACGCTTTTGATCGCTAGAGGGCAGCAGTGTTTGAACAACGTTTAAAATCATTCTTGCAAAGCTGCTGCCATATAGTTCTCCCAATTTGTACGTGCTCCTGAGCCTACCTACTTGCTGTTAACAAAGGATTCTAAGAGAATGAAGTAAATTTGATGCTTTTAAAAATTGCACTTTCTTTCTGAATCATGAAAAAAAAAGGTTTTGTCCATTTAACACTGCTGTATTCCACACAGTATATGGTTGCACACTCTAGTAGCCCTTCTATATCTCTCCTTAAAGGGACACTAAACACAATTTTTTTCTTTAATGATTCAGATAGAGCAGCAATTTTAAGCCACTTTCTAATTTACTCCTATAATCAATTTTTTTTTGTTCTCTTGCTATCTTTATTTAAAAAGCAGGAATGTGATGCATAGGAGCCGGACCATTTTTATTGGTGGGTAAATGTAAGCCTCCAATAAGCAAGCGCTATCCATGGTGCTGAACATAAAATCGGCTGGCTGCTAAGATTTACATTTATGATTTTCAAATAAAGATAGCAAGAGAACGAAGAAAAGTTGATAATAGGAGTAAATTAGATTTCAAATTGCTGCTCTATCTGAATCATGAAAGAAAAAATGTGGGTTCAGTGTCCCTTTAATTGGTCTCAGCAGATAAGGAAACATAAGTTATAATATGCACATTATTTTCAGCCTAGTCTTTGAACATCATTCAGTCAAGCAATTATTTAGCTCTTAATATCCCTTTAATAATTAAATAACACTCTGCTTTTAAACACATCATGCAATTTTGATCTTCATGATCACTACTAAATTAGATAGAAAACTAAACTGGCTTTTTTAAGGGGTGTGTTCTTGGGTTACAAACCAATGCAATTTTTGCAACCAAAATAACAGCACAAATTAGTTTAAACCATTTATCTGTACAAAGCAGTGATTCCTATCCGACCTACATATAAAAATGACTTTACGTCCCTTTATGTAGAGTAAAGCGCTATTATAATTAGTTATTTGTAGAGCACCAACAGATTCCGCAGCGCTACAGCGTATGCCCACAGCACAGTGTGATTCGCAGCTTCAGGAGAGGTAATTCTCTCTAGCGTTTCTGGGTCATAATAAGGTCCTAATAACAATATCACCAGCAAAGTAATAAGGCAGCTGTAGAAATGTCACTGTGACATTACAAGCTAATATCACAGCTGACATTGTTACTGCTACAGCAATTATCATGTTAACTCTAAGGATGCCAAAGAGGGTTGTAATGCATTCTACTATATTTTATTTCAGTCTTCCCTGGCATCCAAGAGGTTAATGATTCAAATCCTCCAGCTGCATACGTTAAAACCATTACTTTGTCGTTTACATAGGATCTAACAAAGAAACAAGCCCTTATTCATGCATCTAACAGGTTAATTCCATCTTCATTACAATCCAAACACCGTAATGCTGGTGATATTGCTGCCAATGCAGTTCCTAACAGTATATCTGTCTAAGGGACAATGATGCATCAGCAGAATCATTGACACAACATTCTGTCACCAACACTTGTGTCCCTAATATTGTCACAGCACAATATTATTTTGTGTGGTCCAACCCCTCTATAAGTAAGTCACGCGGTACGGTACAGGGTTTTCCGCTGGCGATGTGGTCTTTTCGCTGCCATCTAATGCTCTTGCTAATGTATAACATTAGTACTACATGACAGGAAATAGTGCCGTCATCTAGTGCTCTTGCTAATGTATAACATTAGTACTACATGACAGGAAATAGTGCTGCCATCTAGTGCTCTTGCGAATGTATAAGATTAGTACTACATGGCAGGAAATAGTGCTGCCATCTAGTGCTCTTGCTAATGTATAACATTAGTACTACATAACAGGAAATAGTGCAGCCCTCTAGTGCTCTTGCTTATGTATAACATTAGTACTACATGACAGGAAATAGTGCTGCCATCTTGTGTTCTTGCTAATGTATAACATTAGTACTACATGACAGGAAATAGTGCTGCCATCTAGTGCTCTTGCTTATGTATAACATTACTACTACATGACAGGAAATAGTGCTGCCATCTAGTGCTCTTGCTAATGTATAACATTAGTACTACATGACAGGAAATAGTGCCGTCATCTAGTGCTCTTGCTAATGTATAACATTAGTACTACATGACAGGAAATAGTGCTGCCATCTAGTGCTCTTGTTAATGTATAACATTAGTACTACATGACAGGAAATAGTGCTGCCCTCTAGTGCTCTTGCTTATGTATAACATTAGTACAACATGATAGGAAATAGTGCCGTCATCTAGTGCTCTTGCTAATGTATAACACTAGTACTACATGACAGGAAATAGTGCTGCCATCTAGTGCTCTTGCTAATGTATAACATTAGTACTACATGACAGGAAATAGTGCTGCCATCTAGTGCTCTTGCTAATGTATAACATTAGTACTACATGACAGGAAATAGTGCAGCCATCTTGTGCTCTTGCTAGTGTATAACATTAGTACTGCATGACAAGAAATAGTGCTGCCATCTAGTGCTCTTGCTAATGTATAACATTAATACTACATGACAGGAAATAGTGCTGCCCTCTAGTGCTCTTGCTAATGTATAACATTAGTACTACATAACAGGAAATAGTGCAGCCCTCTAGTGCTCTTGCTTATGTATAACATTAGTACTACATGACAGGAAATAGTGCTGCCATCTTGTGTTCTTGCTAATGTATAACATTAGTACTACATGACAGGAAATAGTGCTGCTATCTAGTGCTCTTGCTTATGTATAAAATTAGTACTACATGACAGGAAATAGTGCTGCCCTCTAGTGCTCTTGCTTATGTATAACATTTGTACTACATGACAGGAAATAGTGCTGCCATCTAGTGCTCTTGCTAATGTATAACATTAGCACTACATAACAGGAAATAGTGCTGACATCTAGTGCTCTTGATAATGTATAACATTAGTACTACATGACAGGAAATAGTTCTGCCATTTAGTGCTCTTGCTAATGTATAACATTAGTACTACATGACAGTAAATAGTGCTGCCATCTAGTGCTCTTGCTTATGTATAACTTTAGTACTACATGACAGGAAATAGTGCTGCCATCTAGTGCTCTTGCTTATGTATAACATTAGTACTACATGACAGGAAATAGTGCTGCCCTCTAGTGCTCTTGCTTATGTATAACATTAGTACTACATGACAGGAAATAGTGCTGACATCTAGTGCTCTTGCTTATGTTTAACATTAGTACTACATGACAGGAAATAGTGCTGCCATCTATTGCTCTTGCAAATGTATAACATTATTACTACATGACAGGAAATAGTGCTGCCATCTAGTGCTCTTGCTTATGTATAACAGTACTACATGACAGGAAATAGTGCTGCCATCTAGTGCTCTTGCTAATGTATAACATTAGTACTACATGACAGGAAATAGTGCTGACATCTAGTGCTCTTAATAATGTATAACATTAGTACTACATGACAGGAAATAGTGCTGCCCTCTAGTGCTCTTGCTTATGTATAACATTATTACTACATGACAGGAAATAGTGCTGCCATCTAGTGCTCTTGCTAATGTATAACATTAGTACTACATGACAGGAAATAGTGCTGCCATCTAGTGCTCTTGCTAATGTATAACATTAGTACTACATGACAGGAAATAGTGCTGACATCTAGTGCTCTTGCTTATGTATAACATTAGTACTACATGACAGGAAATAGTGCTGCCATCTAGTGCTCTTGCTAATGTATAACATTAGTACTACATGACAGGAAATAGTGCTGCCATCTAATGCTCTTTCTAATGTATAATATTAGTACTACATGACAGGAAACAGTGCTGCCCTCTAGTGCTCTTGCTAATGTATAATATTAGTAGTACATGACAGGAAATAGCGCAGCCATCTAGTGCTCTTGCTAATGTATAACATTAGTACTACATGACAGGAAATAGTGCTGCCATCTAGTGCTCTTGCTAATGTATAACATTATTACTACATGACAGGAAATAGTGCTGACATCTAGTGCTCTTGCTTATGTATAACATTAGTACTACATGACAGGAAATAGTGCTGCCATCTAGTGCTCTTGCTAATGTATAACATTAGTACTACATGACAGGAAATAGTGCTGCCATCTAATGCTCTTGCTAATGTATAATATTAGTACTACATGACAGGAAATAGTGCTGCCATCTAGTGCTCTTGCTAATGTATAACATTATTACTACATGACAGGAAACAGTGCTGCCCTCTAGTGCTCTTGCTAATGTATAATATTAGTAGTACATGACAGGAAATAGCGCAGCCATCTAGTGCTCTTGCTAATGTATAACATTAGTACTACATGACAGGAAATAGTGCTGCCATCTAGTGCTCTTGCTAATGTATAACATTAGTACTACATGACAGGAAATAGTGCTGCCATCTAGTGCTCTTGCTAATGTGTAACATTAGTACTACATGACAGTAAATAGTGCTGCCATCTAGTGCTCTTGCTTATGTATAACATTAGTACTACATGACAGGAAATAGTGCTGCCATCTAGTGCTCTTGCTGATGTATAACATTAGTATTACATGACAGGAAATAGTGCTGCCATCTAGTGCTCTTGTTAATAGATAACATTAGTACTACATGACAGGAAATAGTGCTGCCATCTAGTGCTCTTGCTAATGTATAACATTAGTACTACGTGACAGGAAATAGTGCTGCCATCTAGTGCTCTTGCTAATGTATAACATTAGTACTACATGACAGGAAATAGTGCTGCCATCTAGTGCTCTTGCTAATGTATAACATTAGTACTACATGACAGGAAATAGTGCTGCCATCTAGTGCTCTTGCTTATGTATAACATTAGTACTACATGACAGGAAATAGTGCTGCCCTCTAGTGCTCTTGCTTATGTATAACATTAGTACTACATGACAGGAAATAGTGCTGCCATCTAGTGCTCTTGCTGATGTATAAGATTATTATAAAACTGCTGCCATCTAGTGCTCCTGCTAATGTATAACATTGTTGCAAAACTGCTGCCATATAGTGTTGTGGACACGTGCACACCCATGAGCTTACATCCCAGCTTTTCAACAAAGGATAACAAGAAAACAAAGATATTTGATAACAGAAGTAAATTGGAAAGTTGTTTTGAATTTTATGCTCTATCTGAATCATGAAAGAAAAAAATTGGGTTTTATGTCCCTTTAACACTCTCTAATAAGAATTATTTAAAACAAATATTGCACACAAAAGTTATAAGGGCTCAAAGATAGAAGATCTCGGGTGTAAGAAATAAAAAGCGGACACAGGAATTTTACTTACGTGCAAACAACATCTCAGAGGGATTTTCAAAGAGAGATTCTATATATAAATGTCAAGATATCTAGACATATACAGTATATATATTCATATACATATCTCGCTATAAACAGTTAAATCAGTCCAAGGGGTCGAATTATCAAATGGCGGGCGCATATGATTCACTGTAGCAAATCATGTCTCTTTCTAATGTATAATATTAGTACTACATGACAGGAAACAGTGCTGCCCTCTAGTGCTCTTGCTAATGTATAATATTAGTAGTACATGACAGGAAATAGCGCAGCCATCTAGTGCTCTTGCTAATGTATAACATTAGTACTACATGACAGGAAATAGTGCTGACATCTAGTGCTCTTGCTAATGTATAACATTATTACTACATGACAGGAAATAGTGCTGACATCTAGTGCTCTTGCTTATGTATAACATTAGTACTACATGACAGGAAATAGTGCTGCCATCTAGTGCTCTTGCTAATGTATAACATTAGTACTACATGACAGGAAATAGTGCTGCCATCTAATGCTCTTGCTAATGTATAATATTAGTACTACATGACAGGAAATAGTGCTGCCATCTAGTGCTCTTGCTAATGTATAACATTAGTACTACATGACAGGAAACAGTGCTGCCCTCTAGTGCTCTTGCTAATGTATAATATTAGTAGTACATGACAGGAAATAGCGCAGCCATCTAGTGCTCTTGCTAATGTATAACATTAGTACTACATGACAGGAAATAGTGCTGCCATCTAGTGCTCTTGCTAATGTATAACATTAGTACTACATGACAGGAAATAGTGCTGCCATCTAGTGCTCTTGCTAATGTGTAACATTAGTACTACATGACAGTAAATAGTGCTGCCATCTAGTGCTCTTGCTTATGTATAACATTAGTACTACATGACAGGAAATAGTGCTGCCATCTAGTGCTCTTGCTAATATATAACATTAGTACTACATGACCGGAAATAGTGCTGCTATCTAGTGCTCTTGCTTATGTATAACATTAGTACTACATGACAGGAAATAGTGCTGCCATCTAGTGCTCTTGCTGATGTATAACATTAGTATTACATGACAGGAAATAGTGCTGCCATCTAGTGCTCTTGTTAATAGATAACATTAGTACTACATGACAGGAAATAGTGCTGCCATCTAGTGCTCTTGCTAATGTATAACATTAGTACTACATGACAGGAAATAGTGCTGCCATCTAGTGCTCTTGCTAATGTATACCATTAGTACTACATGACAGGAAATAGTGCTGCCATCTAGTGCTCTTGCTAATGTATAACATTAGTACTACATGACAGGAATAGTGCTGCCATCTAGTGCTCTTGCTTATGTATAACATTAGTACTACATGACAGGAAATAGTGCTGCCCTCTAGTGCTCTTGCTTATGTATAACATTAGTACTACATGACAGGAAATAGTGCTGCCATCTAGTGCTCTTGCTGATGTATAAGATTATTATAAAACTGCTGCCATCTAGTGCTCCTGCTAATGTATAACATTGTTGCAAAACTGCTGCCATATAGTGTTGTGGACACGTGCACACCCATGAGCTTACATCCCAGCTTTTCAACAAAGGATAACAAGAAAACAAAGATATTTGATAACAGAAGTAAATTGGAAAGTTGTTTTGAATTTTATGCTCTATCTGAATCATGAAAGAAAAAAATTGGGTTTTATGTCCCTTTAACACTCTCTAATAAGAATTATTTAAAACAAATATTGCACACAAAAGTTATAAGGGCTCAAAGATAGAAGATCTCGGGTGTAAGAAATAAAAAGCGGACACAGGAATTTTACTTACGTGCAAACAACATCTCAGAGGGATTTTCAAAGAGAGATTCTATATATAGATGTCAAGATATCTAGACATATACAGTATATATATTCATATACATATCTCGCTATAAACAGATAAATCAGTCCAAGGGGTCGAATTATCAAATGGCGGGCGCATATGATTCACTGTAGCAAATCATGTCTGCCGACATCGCTAAATGACATCATATGCTGTCGGCATTTAACATTGCACAAGCAGTTCTGGTGAACTGCTTGTGCAATGCCACCCTTTGCAGATTTGCGGCTAATCGTCCGCTAGCAGGGGGTGTCAATTCACCCGATTGTATTCGATCGGGCTGATTGCTGTCCACCGCCTCAGAGGTGGTGGGCAAGTTAAGGAGCAGTGGTCTTAAGACGGCTTATTCTTAACTCCTGTTTCCGGTAAGTCTAAAGGCTCGCGCGAAAACAGGAGTATTCAGGGTCATTCGGTCCTTGATAATTTGGCCCCCAAGAATCATCACATATATAGTGAAATATTTATAGAATAGAACATATTCCATTACGAAAACATTCTCGCAATATGAAATACTCGCATTTTCATGTACACTTTTCGAGGAGAATACGTTATGGGCTTCGCACAAAATATTAGGGTTTTAGTGTTTTTTTTCTACTTATCTTCTCCATTGACTTCTATGAGGGAATACGTGAACACGCACGCCATTTTGCTGTTCGGATTACGCGGCTTAACACTTGCGCAAAATAAGTTATTTTGCAACTTGTAATAGCTGCGCAACCTGAAATGCGATAAAGCCATAACATGCAATGTGTTTTCGCAACTGATTTGCAGCGCAACTTGTAATCTTGCCCTCTGGAAGGTGAGTCTAACAGTATTTATTACAACAACAAAAATGCCTTTTTTATTATGTATAATAAAGAAATAAAATGATGTATTAGTGTCTCTCGCAGTTACTTTTAATTAGCACAGTTATTTAGAATGTAGCTAAATCATACCCCCCCCCCCCCGCCCCAGGGATTCCTGTATTTGGTTTTGTATTTAATGTGTTCCCCTTGTTCAATGAATATATTGCTAGCTATAAGGCATAAGGTATAACAATAGACAAGTGTACAAGCCTATAAATATGCACAATCATTTCAGGGGCTGGCGCCATGTGATGTGCTTAAAGAGATATGCCCTGGTCATCTGCCCCACGAGGATAGCCGCACTTCTGCCAGTCATACGTCTAATTACCTTGTCTATTTTAGAGGGAGAATCACGCTAACGAGATAGAACAAAACTGCTGAATTAATGTATCACAGTAGCGGCCTTAGCACAACTATTTCACTGCTGCAGGATACTATTTATAAAGCCGGATTGAAAGCTGTAATTTAAACTGACTTCGCAGAGTCTGTCATTTATATCAAATCTAAACTATTTTTGCAGTTATTTGAGCTTCCTTTTTAAACATCACTTGCAGGTCTGAAAACTTAAAGGGGCAGTAAATGCAAAACTAAACTTAAATGGATCAGATAGAGCATTAAAGGGACACTAAACCTAAAATATATATTTAATGATTCAGGTAGAGAATACAATTTTAAACAACATTCCAATTTACTTCTATGACCTAATGTGCTTAATTCTTTAGATATCCTTTGTTGAAGAAATAGCAATGCACATGGGTGAGCCAATCACACGATGCATCTATGTGCAGCCACAATCAGCAGCTACTGAGCTTTTCAGCAAATATTATCAAGAGAAAGAGGGAAATTAGATAATAAAGTAAATTAGAAAGTTGTTTAAAATTACTGCTCTTTCTAAATCATGAAATAAAAAATTATTGTTTCATGTCCCTTTAAACTTTATAACAACTTTCTAATTCACCTCTACTATCAATCTTGCTTAGTTCCATTTGTTAAAGAGTTACCCAAGGTGAGCTCAGGAGCGTGCAGGTGGCAGCAGTGTCTACAACAATGTTTATAGCCATGTTATACATAGTTGCAAACACTGCTATTTCATTTTAACTGTACTGTTGTCTGCGGTATACTCTCATGATTTATTTTGTCCCGTGTAATTTAACTATGAAAATTATGTTTTGTAATTGTGAGAACTAGAAACGCACACTTCAGACTTCACAAGCCTGACCCTGCTACATATCTGTCCCTCATTAGCTTCACCAGTGGTGATAAGATAATATCCATAAAGACTGTGACTAGATGTGTGTACTCCAGTAACAAATCCACTGAAAGTGTTTCTATTTCTTTATTTTGCCTGCTTTTACTGTCATTTAAATCTGATTATTTGTTTTACTGCCACAAGAGAGGCATTTCATGGAATGCAGTACTTTCACCCTCCTACACATATATCTGTCCCAAGCTGGCCACAGCAAATGAGGAAAAATAGCCATCCCAAGAAACTTTCAAGTGATTTCTGCCTGGACTGCAAAACAATGCAATCTATGTTAACCAAATGACAATGTTTTTATATTTCTTTAGTATAGAGATAATTGCAATGAGGTAACTCATTTCTGACACCGTTTTCTCCACAGATAATAGCATTTTCTGTCATTTATAAATGATATTTTAAAGGGAATGAAACACAAAAAAAAGTTTCTTTCATGTTTCAGATAAAAAAAATACAATTGTAAACATTCCATTTTCCTTCTATTTAATAATATCCTTTGTTGAAAAAATAGCAATGCACGTGGGTGAGCCAATAACATGAGGCATCTATGTGCACAAACCAATCAGCAGCTACTGAGCATATTTAGATGTGCTTTAAAACAAAGAATATCAAGAGAATGAAGCAAACTACATAATAGAAGTAATTTGGGGTTCATGTCTCTTTAAGCTATTAATGATAATCTGTGCAACAAATACTGAAAAACAAACAAACAATATTAGATACTTTTAGCTTAATATTGGCTTATTTATTAATTAATTAATTATTAGCTGTGCTGTCATTAAACTCAGCAGTTGGGGTGTCCATCATAAAGGTCCTGGGGAGAATATCTATCTATTGATTTATTTGTATTTGTCTCTAGTTCCCGTTCACACCATTATGGCACAAGTCTAAGCTGGGCTGCAGATAACGTAGCTCACTGGCAGTTTATAACTGGTGTAAATGGCATTGGATTATTGCCCTGTAGCACAGCACTGCTGATTGGTGCTTTAGAAATAGATAATAACTAATAATAATAATATGTCTGTAAGTTCTGTGCAGCTGGGTTAGCGCTATAGAAATAATGTGCTAATAGGATTACTTTAGCCATAAACTGTGTAGTTACAGGATTTGTACACAGTAGGTAATGACTTGGAGCGACTCTAGGGTTGCCGGACACTTATGAGTTACACATGCTGCAGGGAGGAACATGCACTGCACCCCTGGACAGCACACAAATAGTAATCCTGGACTGCACTATTCATGCTCCTCTCTGCACACCCTGCAACGTGTATAACTCATAAGTGTCCAGGAAAACATGGCTGCAGTGGCAACCCTAAGCGACTCCCATAGAAATAAGGAGCTGTCTCTACACTGTCATGGCTGCTGCTACACGACTGCCGCTATGGTTTTGAATGGCTGTTTTATGAAGCAGGGTTTCCTCTTTAGGGCCCCTTTCAATAAAATGTGTAGCTTATAAGTAAATCAGACTGAAGACTTGAGGGCACCATGATCGTGCCCTAGGCCCTCGCTGCCCTCTACAAATACATATTATGTCAGGGAATATATTAAAGGGACACTCAAGTCAAAATTAAACTTTCATGATTCAGAAAGAGCAGCAATTTTAAGGGACTTTCCAATTTATTTAAATTATAAAATTTTGCACAATCTTTCTATATTCACACTTTTTGAGACACCCGCTCCCACTGAGCATGTGCACAAGCTCAGAGGGTGTACGTATACTAGTCTGTAATTGGCTGATATCTGTCACATGACAGGGGGCTGGCAAATGTGAGAAAAAAATTATTTGCCAGAAACAAAATCTTCTTTTATGAAATTCAGCGTAAGTGTTATTGCATTGTCTTGTTATTATGCACTTGCTAATTATGTAATTCTACTATATTAATTAGTGGTCTTTAAAGAGGAGATTCTCCTCACTGTAACTTTCTTTTTTAATCAGGATTAAATTGTGCATTTTATAGTATATTTTATCACTCATGTGCTTAAAGCAGGAGACGACTTAGATATGGTTTAAACTCATTTTATTTTAAATGTTTAGAGAGAAACTTCAATACATCACATCAAAGTATGTCTGAGGTAGGAGTATACGAAATAATCCTGATTTAAATCTGTTGGTAAACTTTACCGTGCTAATATTATTTGTGTCTTCGTGCTATATCTGATCTAATCTGAGCAAATTGCCAACCCTACTGCAATGATGACAAGACTAGAACTGCTTGTGCAATGTTAAACGCCGACAGCGTATGCCCCCAAAAAGAAATGAAAATATATAAAAAAATATTTTACAAAGTTTACACTGTCAGCCCCGTCAGTCTTTGGGATGTTACATTTTTATTCTCCTTTTAATAAAATAGTTTAATTTGTACATAATATAATAATAATATATAATAAGCAGCCACACCCCCTTCAGAGGTGGGCGGAGCAATGCTTGCAAGGACCTCCTTGTGTCACAACAAAAGTCTTCAATTGGACAAAATGATTTCAGGCTTTGCTCTGTCTTGAAGGGAATGAATTATTAGCTTGTGAAACAAACCCGTGCCCAGGTGAACACACATAACGTGTAGAGCACCATATGGTACCGAGAGTTAAAAAACAAATCTCATATCTGTAATTACACGTTGTTCTTCAAGCTCGGTCTGCAGAGGTAACATTCACAATGGTTATCCAACCAATAAAATGTAGGAGTGAATTGAAAGGAATCATTCAAACGTTATACTTGGATAATGGTTATTTAAGCAACAAAGCTGTCGAGAACACGGTTAGTAAAGTACAAAATTCTATTAGAACAGACAGGGGTCTGTTCTTTATCAGGCTGAACGGAGCTAATTATAGATTTAACAGATTCAATACAAGGGATTAGTAGACATTTTATTTTACATTCAGTGGCTGCATAAAGTCTACAATGATCTTAGATGGGTGTTATAAGACTATTTCCCAGTTAATCATTTGTTCAGATGCAGATAGTTACCCTCACACTGACACATTTATTAACAGCTTGACCTAAATCTATCAAACTGGGAATCATTTAAATTCCTAAGTGCAGAATACACTGACAGTGAAAATAAAGGGACAGTCTACACCAGAATGTTTATTGATTTAAAAGATAGATAATCCCTTTATTACCCATTCCCCAGTTTTTCATAATGAACACGGTTATATTAATACACTTTTTTCCTCTGTGATTACCTTGTATCTAAGCCTCTGTAGACTGCCCCCTTATTTCAGTTCTTTTGACAGACTTGCATTTTAGCCAATCAGTGCTCACTCCTAGGTAACTCTACGTGCATGAGCACTGTGTTATCTATACAGCACATATGAACTAACATCCTCTAGTTGTGAAAAACTGTCAAAATGAATTCTGATTAAAGGTAGCTTTCAAGGACTAAGAAATTAGCATATAAGCCTACCTAGGTTTAGCTTTCAACTAAGAATTCCAAAAGAACACTGCAAAATTGATGATAAGAGTAAATTGGAAAGTTGTTTAAAATTACATGCCCTATTTGAATCATGAAAGTTTATTTTTGACTAGACTGTCTCTTTAACATCAGATAGGGTATAGAGCAGAGCTTTCCAAACTTTTCATGTTGGTGACACACTTTTTAGACCTACATCATTTCGCGACACAGTAATTAAATCAGTTGTACTAGCAAAAAGGAGGTTAAACTAACTTGTTTTAAGAGATACGGACACATACATCAATTATATAATAATTAAATTTACAAGTAACAGTATGTAAGTATGTGCAAGAATTTAAAAAAAGTTTAATAACACCAATAGCTATTTACTATTTTAATGGGATGTATGAGGTTGATGGGATGAACACAATTTCTGAATATTTGGTGGAATATTAGCTAAAGACACTCACATTTCATCATCAAGCATTTTTAAGTTTCCACTTCCTATCCATATATCAAGAGCAGGAGCAGCAATGCACTACTGGGAGCTAGTTGCAAAAAAAAAAAACACTTTGACTTCTGACTTCAGCTCTGCGTTTAAGCTGCCGCCCTCAGAGCTCGGTGAGTGCGATTGACTACTGCCCGCGCTGCAAACACACTGCTGTCCCACTCAATGACTACACATGCAGTCACAAGCCAATTAAGGAGACTACATGTGCAGTCAGGAGCCAATGTGCCGCCAATGGGAATAGTTTCAGTTCCCACTGAGCTGCGCCAATTGGTTAAGATGATCTGTGACCCACAAGGTATCAATCACGTGTCAATCATGTGATATGTGTAGCAGGCAGGCGGAAAGTCAGAAACCCAAAAAATAAATAAATTTAAAAAAAATTGTGCTGAAGCAGGGACACACCAACACACTCCTGCCGACACACAGTTTGGAAAGCACTGGTATAGAGGATTGGAACATACTTATCAGCAATATGGGTGTGTGTCACTGGCCTAAACCAATAGGAGCTGACTTGTGCAGAGTGGGTGTGGTAAACGCAGTATAGGTATATGTTACTGGCCTAAACCAATAGGAGCTGACTTGTGCAGAGTGGGTGTGGTAAACACAGTATAGGTGTATGTTACTGGCCTAAACCAATAGGAGCTGACTTGTGCAGAGTGGGTGTGGTAAACGCAGCATAGGTGTATGTTGCTGGCCTAAACCAATAGCAGCTGACTTGTGCAGAGTGGGTGTGGTAAACCGCAGTATAGGTGTGTGTCACTGGCCTAAACCAATAGGAGCTGACTTGTGCAGAGTGGTTGTGGTAAACAGAAGTATAGGTGTATGTTACTGGCCTAAACCAATAGGAGCTGAATTGTGCACAGAGGATGTTATTAACAGCAGTATGAGTGTGTGTTACTGGCCTAAATCAATAGGAGCTGCCTTGTGCAGAGAGGGTGTTATTAACAGCAGTATAGGTGTGTGTCACTGGCCTAAACCAATAGGAGCTGCCTTGTGCAGAGTGGGTGTGGTAAACGGCAGTATAGGTGAAGGCTACTGTTCTAAACCAATAGGAGCTGACTTATGCAGAGTGGGTGTGGTAAACCGCAGTATAGCTGTATCTTACTGGTTTAAACCAATAGGAGCTGCCTTGTGCAGAGAGGGTGTTATTAACAGCAGTATAGGTGTGTGTTACTGTCCTAAACCAATAGGAGCTGCCTTGTGCAGAGAGGGTGTTATTAATAGCAGTATAGGTGTGTGTTACTGGCCTAAACCAATAGGAGCTGCCTTGTGCAGAGTGGGTGTGGTAAACGGCAGTATAAGTGAATGCTACTGTTCTAAACCAATAGGAGCTGACTTATGCAGAGTGGGTGTGGTAAACCGCAGTATAGCTGTATCTTACTGGTTTAAACCAATAGGAGCTGCCTTGTGCAGAGAGGGTGTTATTAACAGCAGTATAGGTGTGTGTTACTGGCCTAAACCAATAGGAGCTGCCTTGTGCAGAGAGGGTGTTATTAATAGAAGTATAGGTGTGTGTTACTGGCCTAAACCAATAGGAGCTGCCTTGTGCAGAAAGGGTGTTATTAATAGCAGTATAGGTGTGTGTTACTGGCCTAAACCAATAGGAGCTGCCTTGCGCAGAGAGGGTGTTATTCATAGCAGTATAGGTGTGTGTTACTGGTTTAAACCAATAGGAGCTGCCTTGTGCAGAGAGGGTGTTATTAACAGCAGTATAGGTGTGTGTTACTGGCCTAAACCAATAGGAGCTGCCTTGTGCAGAGAGGGTGTTATTAATAGCAGTATAGGTGTGTGTTACTGGCCTAAACCAATAGGAGCTGCCTTGTGCAGAGAGGGTGTTATTAATAGCAGTATAGGTGTGTGTTACTGGCCTAAACCAATAGGAGCTGCCTTGTGCAGAGAGGGTGTTATTAACAGCAGTATATGTGTGTGTTACTGGTTTAAACCAATAGGAGTTGACTTGTGCAGAGAGGGTGTTATTAACAGCAGTATAGGTGTGTGTTACTGGTTTAAACCAATAGGAGCTGACTTGTGCAGAGAGGGTGTTATTAATAGAAGTATAGGTGTGTGTTACTGGCCTAAACCAATAGGAGCTGCCTTGTGCAGAGAGGGTGTTATTAATAGCAGTATAGGTGTGTGTTACTGGCCTAAACCAATAGGAGCTGCCTTGCGCAGAGAGGGTGTTATTCATAGCAGTATAGGTGTGTGTTACTGGTTTAAACCAATAGGAGCTGCCTTGTGCAGAGAGGGTGTTATTAACAGCAGTATAGGTGTGTGTTACTGGCCTAAACCAATAGGAGCTGCCTTGTGCAGAGAGGGTGTTATTAATAGCAGTATAGGTGTGTGTTACTGGCCTAAACCAATAGGAGCTGCCTTGTGCAGAGAGGGTGTTATTAATAGCAGTATAGGTGTGTGTTACTGGCCTAAACCAATAGGAGCTGCCTTGTGCAGAGAGGGTGTTATTAACAGCAGTATATGTGTGTGTTACTGGTTTAAACCAATAGGAGTTGACTTGTGCAGAGAGGGTGTTATTAACAGCAGTATAGGTGTGTGTTACTGGTTTAAACCAATAGGAGCTGACTTGTGCAGAGAGGGTGTTATTAACAGCAGTATAGGTGTGTGTTACTGGTTTAAACCAATAGGAGTTGACTTGTGCAGAGAGGGTGTTATTAACAGCAGTATAGGTGTGTGTTACTGGTTTAAACCAATAGGAGCTGACTTGTGCAGAGAGGGTGTTATTAAGAGCAGTATATGTGTGTGTTACTGGTTTAAACCAATAGGAGTTGACTTGTGCAGAGAGGGTGTTATTAACAGCAGTATAGGTGTGTGTTACTGGTTTAAACCAATAGGAGCTGACTTGTGCAGAGAGGGTGTTATTAACAGCAGTATAGGTGTGTGTTACTGGTTTAAACCAATAGGAGCTGACTTGTGCAGAGAGGGTGTTATTAACAGCAGTATAGGTGTGTGTTACTGGTTTAAACCAATAGGAGCTGACTTGTGCAGAGTGGGTGTGGTAAACACAGTATAGGTGTATGTTACTGGCCTAAACCAATAGGAGCTGACTTGTGCAGAGTGGGTGTGGTAAACGCAGCATAGGTGTATGTTACTGGCCTAAACCAATAGCAGCTGACTTGTGCAGAGTGGGTGTGGTAAACACAGTATAGGTGTATGTTACTGGCCTAAACCAATAGGAGCTGACTTGTGCAGAGTGGGTGTGGTAAACGCAGCATAGGTGTATGTTACTGGCCTAAACCAATAGCAGCTGACTTGTGCAGAGTGGGTGTGGTAAACCGCAGCATAGGTGTGTGTCACTGGCCTAAACCAATAGGAGCTGACTTGTGCAGAGTGGGTGTGGTAAACAGAAGTATAGGTGTATGTTACTGGCCTAAACCAATAGGAGCTGAATTGTGCACAGAGGATGTTATTAACAGCAGTATGGGTGTGTGTTACTGGCCTAAATCAATAGGAGCTGCCTTGTGCAGAGAGGGTGTTATTAACAGCAGTATAGGTGTGTGTCACTGGCCTAAACCAATAGGAGCTGCCTTGTGCAGAGTGGGTGTGGTAAACGGCAGTATAGGTGAATGCTACTGTTCTAAACCAATAGGAGCTGACTTATGCAGAGTGGGTGTGGTAAACCGCAGTATAGCTGTATCTTACTGGTTTAAACCAATAGGAGCTGCCTTGTGCAGAGAGGGTGTTATTAACAGCAGTATAGGTGTGTGTTACTGGCCTAAACCAATAGGAGCTGCCTTGTGCAGAGAGGGTGTTATTAATAGCAGTATAGGTGTGTGTTACTGGTCTAAACCAATAGGAGCTGCCTTGTGCAGAGTGGGTGTGGTAAACGGCAGTATAGGTGAATGCTACTGTTCTAAACCAATAGGAGCTGACTTATGCAGAGTGGGTGTGGTAAACCGCAGTATAGCTGTATCTTACTGGTTTAAACCAATAGGAGCTGCCTTGTGCAGAGAGGGTGTTATAAACAGCAGTATAGGTGTGTGTTACTGGCCTAAACCAATAGGAGCTGCCTTGTGCAGAGAGGGTGTTATTAATAGCAGTATAGGTGTGTGTTACTGGCCTAAACCAATAGGAGCTGCCTTGTGCAGAGAGGGTGTTATTAATAGTAGTATAGGTGTGTGTTACTGGCCTAAACCAATAGGAGCTGCCTTGCGCAGAGAGGGTGTTATTAATAGCAGTATAGGTGTGTGTTACTGGTTTAAACCAATAGGAGCTGCCTTGTGCAGAGAGGGTGTTATTAACAGCAGTATAGGTGTGTGTTACTGGCCTAAACCAATAGGAGCTGCCTTGTGCAGAGAGGGTGTTATTAATAGCAGTATAGGTGTGTGTTACTGGCCTAAACCAATAGGAGCTGCCTTGTGCAGAGAGGGTGTTATTAATAGCAGTATAGGTGTGTGTTACTGGCCTAAACCAATAGGAGCTGCCTTGTGCAGAGAGGGTGTTATTAACTGCAGTATAGGTGTGTGTTACTGGTTTAAACCAATAGGAGTTGACTTGTGCAGAGAGGGTGTTATTAACAGCAGTATAGGTGTGTGTTACTGGTTTAAACCAATAGGAGCTGACTTTTGCAGAGAGGGTGTTATTAACAGCAGTATAGGTGTGTGTTACTGGTTTAAACCAATAGGAGTTGACTTGTGCAGAGAGGGTGTTATTAACAGCAGTATAGGTGTGTGTTACTGGTTTAAACCAATAGGAGCTGACTTGTGCAGAGAGGGTGTTATTAACAGCAGTATAGGTGTGTGTTACTGGTTTAAACCAATAGGAGCTGACTTGTGCAGAGAGGGTGTTATTAACAGCAGTATAGGTGTGTGTTACTGGTTTAAACCAATAGGAGCTAACTTGTGCAGAGAGGGTGTTATTTACAGCAGTATAGGTGTGTGTTACTGGTTTAAACCAATAGGAGCTAACTTGTGCAGAGAGGGTGTTATTTACAGCAGTATAGGTGTGTGTTACTGGTTTAAACCAATAGGAGTTGACTTGTGCAGAGAGGCTGTTATTAACAGCAGTATAGGTGTGTGTTACTGGCCTAAGCCAATAAGAGCTGACTGTTCAGTTGTACAGAGGTAGAGAAATCAGGACCTGTATGTAATTGGCCTAAACCGATAGGAAGGAATTAAACAGCTGTAGCCAAAACTGAAATATAAACTCTCAGCACAACTCTTAACTTGAATTCACAAAGCTTTATTTGTGACCCAACATGTAGTTAAATGTTATTTTATTTTGGCAAGTTCTACTTATCTCATATGGTTACCGTGAATTTCCTGACATACTGCAGTTCTACTTTTCAAACATTCACAAAAGCAGCAAAAAAAACCTGCATATTTCTGTTGGCAGATTGTCCTAAATGATGCTTTTAAGTGCAATTTAAATGAAAACAGCCACTTCAGGCAGCTTGATGTCTGACCCCCTGTGACATCAGAGCGCCGTTCTCACTTGTGAAATGAATCTATGAAAAGTCAGTAGGTAACAGTCTGAATCATTCTGTGCTGTGAATGGCAGCGAATTAAAGTCTAAAGACAGACATTATCAGGGAACGCAGGCGGCTTGCTGGGATAATCATGGCTCAGTACCGGCACTGCCTCCTGTGATAGGAGCAGGCACAAGGCAAAGGCAACATTCCCCGCAGGGCTTCTCCCTGCAGACAAGCAATTAGCACTAATTCATATATATCAAAGGAACAACCACACATAACAAGCAGGTCCTTTCTCGCAACCTGTTGTCACTGCTCTTTGTGTAACAAGCAGCTGGAGTTAAGTGGCTTAGTGTCAGACCTTCAGTAAGACACATTACCCACAACTCCTGGCTCCCAAAGGAATCTGATGTGCAGGACATTAGGAGTTTTCTGTAAATACCAGCAGGATTCTCCCAATACAAGCATTCAGTTTTGTTCTTTTATAAAGCGGATCTGTCTAAATAGGATGTGAATTCCCCTCAGCTCTGATCAAGCTATGGGATTCAAAAGGTTACTACTGAAAGGTCAGAAAAACAATGTGTGAGAACAGGAACACCAAACACCAGCAGCACCGAATGGGCAACATCAAAATGTCTCCATGTTACAAATATGTTGTAAATGGTGATATCAAAAAAGGTTGTGTTTTAAATGGCAAATACTAGAATGTTATGGTTATCATAACTGTACCCCCAACTTCCACCCTATACCCAACCCAGAACCCTTACATCAGGGATAGCCAAACCATAAACCCTATCCAAGCTCTAGACTAACGCTAAACCAAAAAACATCTTAACCTGATTTCATACAGTACATTATCTCTATCCCTAACCATTAACCCTATCCTAGCTCTAAACTAACCATAAACCCAACAACATCCTAACCTGATCTCATACCTATCTCCAACCATAAACCCTATCCTAACTCTAAGCCTACACCCAACAACATACTAACCCAATCTCATATGTCAGCCTTATCCCTCACTAAAATCTAAATCCCAGCTCCATCATAACCGTATCTCTAACCTTACACCTTACTGTAACTGTAACCACATCCTTAACCGTATCCCTAACCTTACACCTTACTATAACTCTAACCACATCCATAACCGCATACCTAACCTTACACCTTACTGTAACTCTAACCACATTCATAACCGTATCCCTAACCTTACACATTACTGTAACTCTAACCACATCCTTAACCTTATCCCTAAACCGAGCCTTAATATTAACACAATAATTTAATATAATACAGGTAGAAAACCCTTTATCTAAACTGCTTGGGAATGGAAAAGGTTCGGATTTCGGAATAGTTTGGATTTTGGAATATTTGCATCTTTACAATGGGATATTTGGGGGAGGGGAAGGCGTTAGCAGGCAAAAATGTAGAGTGTAGAGCAAAATTGAGCTCCATACCACACTCCAATACCAGCGCTGCGGTGAGCGGCAGTAAGCTGGTTTTACATGCTCGTGCACGATTTCCGGATAGACATCAATGGGGAGAGCTGGCTGAAAAAAAGTCTAACACCTGCAATAAAGGAGCGTAAAGGTCTGTAACACAGCCAACTTGATTCCTATAGGGAAACTAAATTTATGTTTATACCTAACACCCTAACATGAACCCCGAGTCTAAACACCCCTAATCTTCCGCCCCGACATCGCCAACACCTACATTATACTTATTAACCCCTAATCTGCAGCCCCCAACATCGCCGACACCTACATTATACTTATTAACCCCTAATCTGCAGCCCCCAACATCGCCGACACCTACATTATACTTATTAACCCCTAATCTGCAGCCCCCAACATCGCCGACACCTACATTATACTTATTAACCCCTAATCTGCCGCGCTGACATCACCGACACCTACATTATACTTATTAACCCCTAATCTGCTGCCCCCAACATCGCTGCCACCTACATACATTTATTAACCCCTAATCTGCCGCCGCCACAATACTAAAGTTATTAACCCCTAACCCTAACACCCACTAACTTTAATGTAATTAAAATAAATCTAAATAAAACCTATTATTAATATCGAAATAATTCCTATTTAAAACTAAATACTTACCTCTAAAATAAAACCTAACGGCTAGATTTAGAGTTTTGTCGGTAACGACCCGCGTATCTAACGCTGGCTTTTTTCTGGCCGCACCTTTAAAATAACTCTGGTATTGAGAGTCCACAGAATGGCTGCGTTAGGCTCCAAAAAAGGAGCGTACAGCATATTTAACGCCACTGCAACAACCCAACAACATCCTAACCTGATCTCATACCTATCCCAAACCATAAACCCTATCCTAACTCTAGACTAAGCCTAAACCCAACAACATCCTAACCCAATCTCATATGTCAGCCTTATCCCTCACTAAAATCTAAATCCCAGCTCCATCATAACCGTATCTCTAACCTTACACCTTACTGTAACTGTAACCACATCCTTAACCGTATCCCTAACCTTACACCTTACTATAACTCTAACCACATCCATAACCGCATACCTAACCTTACACCTTACTGTAACTCTAACCACATTCATAACCGTATCCCTAACCTTACACATTACTGTAACTAACCACATCCTTATCCCTAAACCGAGCCTTAATATTAACACAATAATTTAATATAATACAGGTAGAAAACCCTTTATCTAAACTGCTTGGGAATGGAAAAGGTTCGGATTTCGGAATAGTTTGGATTTTGGAATATTTGCATCTTTACAATGGGATATTTGGGGGAGGGGAAGGCGTTAGCAGGCAAAAATGTAGAGTGTAGAGCAAAATTGAGCTCCATACCACACTCCAATACCAGCGCTGTGGTGAACGGCGGTAAGCTGGTTTTACATGTTCGTGCACGATTTCCGGATAGACATCAATGGGGAGAGCCGGCTGAAAAAAAGTCTAACACCTGCAATAAAGGAGCGTAAAGCTCCGTAACACAGCCAACTTGATTCCTATAGGGAAACTAAATTTATGTTTATACCTAACACCCTAACATGAACCCCGAGTCTAAACACCCCTAATCTTCCGCCCCGACATCGCCAACACCTACATTATACTTATTAACCCCTAATCTGCAGCCCCCAACATCGCTGACACCTACATTATACTTATTAACCCCTAATCTGCAGCCCCCAACATCGCCGACACCTACATTATACTTATTAACCCCTAATCTGCAGCCCCCAACATCGCCGACACCTACATTATACTTATTAACCCCTAATCTGCCGCGCTGACATCACCGACACCTACATTATACTTATTAACCCCTAATCTGCTGCCCCCAACATCGCTGCCACCTACCTACATTTATTAACCCCTAATCTGCCGCCGCCACAATATTAAAGTTATTAACCCCTAACCCTAACACCCACTAACTTTAATGTAATTAAAATAAATCTAAATAAAATCTATTATTAATATCGAAATAATTCCTATTTAAAACTAAATACTTACCTCTAAAATAAAACCTAACGGCTAGATTTAGAGTTTTGTCGGTAACGACCCGCGTATCTAACGCTGGCTTTTTTCTGGCCGCACCTTTAAAATAACTCTGGTATTGAGAGTCCACAGAATGGCTGCGTTAGGCTCCAAAAAAGGAGCGTACAGCATATTTAACGCCACTGCAACTCTCGATACCAGAGTTGCTTACGGACGCGGCTAGCCTCAAAAACGTGCTCATGCACGATTCCCCCATAGAAAACAATGGGGCTGTTTGAGCTGAAAAAAAAACCTAACACCTGCAAAAAAGCCGCGTTCAGCTTCTAACGCAGCCCCATTGTTTCCTATGGGGAAACACTTCCTACGTCTGCACCTAACACTCTAACATGTACCCAGAGTCTAAACACCCCTAACCTTACACTTATTAACCCCTAATCTGCCGCCCCCGCTATTGCTGACCCCTGTATATTATTTTTAACCCCTAATCTGCCGCTCCGTAAACCGCCGCTACTTACATTATCCCTATGTACCCCTAATCTGCTGCCCCTAACACCGCCGACCCCTATATTATATTTATTGACCCCTAATCTGCCCCCCACAACGTCGCCTCCACCTGCCTACACTTATTAACCCCTAATCTGCCGAGTGGACCGCACCACTATTATTATAAAGTTATTAACCCCTAATCCGCCTCACTAACCCTATAATAAATAGTATTAACTCCTAATCTGCCCTCCCTAACATCGCCGACACCTAACTTCAATTATTAACCCCTAATCTGCCGACTGGAGCTCACCGCTATTCTAATAAATGTATTAACCCCTAAAGCTAAGTCTAACCCTAACACTAACACCCCCCTAAGTTAAATATAATTTTAATCTAACGAAATTAATTAACTCTTATTAAATAAATTATTCCTATTTAAAGCTAAATACTTACCTGTAAAATAAATCCTAATATAGCTACAATATAAATTATAATGATATTATAGCTATTTTAGGATTAATATTTATTTTACAGGTAACTTTGTATTTATTTTAACCAGGTACAATAGCTATTAAATAGTTAAGAACTATTTAATAGCTAAAATAGTTAAAATAATTACAAATTTACCTGTAAAATAAATCCTAACCTAAGTTACAATTAAACCTAACACTACACTATCAATAAATAAATTAAATAAAATACCTATAATTATCTACAATTAAACCTAACACTACACTATCAATAAATAAATTAAATACAATTCCTACAAATAAATACAATGAAATAAACTAACTAAAGTACAAAAAATAAAAAAGAACTAAGTAATATATTTACAAACATTAGAAATATATTACAACAATTTTAAACTAATTACACCTACTCTAAGCCCCCTAATAAAATAACAAAGCCCCCCAAAATAAAAAAAATGCCCTACCCTATTCTAAATTACTAAAGTTCAAAGCTCTTTTACCTTACCAGCCCTGAACAGGGCCCTTTGCGGGGCATGCCCCAAGAAGTTCAGCTCTTTTGCCTGTAAAAAAAAAAATACCCCCCCCCAACATTACAACCCACCACCCACATACCCCTAATCTAACCCAAAGCCCCCTTAAATAAACCTAACACTAAGCCCCTGAAGATCTTCCTACCTTGAGTCGTCTTCACCCAGCCAAGCCAAATTCTTCATCCAAGCGGAGCAAGAAGAGGTCCTCCATCCGGTAGAAGTCTTCATCCAAGCGGGGCAGAAGAGGTCTTCCATCCGATTGAAGTCTTCATCCAAGCGGAATCTTCTATCGTCATCCATCCGGAGCGGCAGCATCCTGAAGACCTCCGACGCGGAACATCCATCCTGGCCGACGACTGAACGACGAATGACGGTTCCTTTAAATGATGTCATCTAAGATGGCGTCCCTCGAATTCCGATTGGCTGATAGGATTCTACCAGCCAATCGGAATTAAGGTAGGAATATTCTCATTGGCTAATGGAATCAGCCAATCAGAATCAAGTTCAATCCGATTGGCTGATTGGATGGATGACGATAGAAGATTCTGCTTGGATGAAGACTTCTACCGGATGGAGGACCTCTTCTTGCTCCACTTGGATGAAGAATTTGGCTTGGCTGGGTGAAGACGACTCAAGGTAGGAAGATCTTCAGGGGCTTAGTGTTAGGTTTATTTAAGGGGGGTTTGGGTTAGATTAGGGGTATGTGGGTGGTGGGTTGTAATGTTGGGGGGGGTATTGTATGTTTTTTTTTACAGGAAAAGAGCTGAACTTCTTGGGGCATGCCCCGCAAAGGGCCCTGTTCAGGGCTGGTAAGGTAAAAGAGCATTGAACTTTAGTAATTTAGAATAGGGTAGGGCATTTTTTTATTTTGGGGGGCTTTGTTATTTTATTAGGGGGCTTAGAGTAGGTGTAATTAGTTTAAAATTGTTGTAATATATTTTTCTAATGTTTTTAAATATTTTTTTATTTTTTGTAACTTAGTTCTTTTTTATTTTTTGTACTTTAGTTAGTTTATTTCATTGTATTTATTTGTAGGAATTGTATTTAATTTATTTATTGATAGTGTAGTGTTAGGTTTAATTGTAACTTAGGTTAGGATTTATTTTACAGGTAAATTTGTAATTATTTTAAATATTTTAGCTATTAAATAGTTCTTAACTATTTAATAGCTATTGTACCTGGTTAAAATAAATACAAAGTTACCTGTAAAATAAATATTGATCCTAAAATAGCTATAATATCATTATAATTTATATTGTAGCTATATTAGGATTTATTTTACAGGTAAGTATTTAGCTTTAAATAGGAATAATTTATTTAAGAAGAGTTAATTAATTTCGTTAGATTAAAATTATATTTAATTTAGGGGGGTGTTAGTGTTAGGGTTAGATTTAGCTTTAGGGGTTAATACATTTATTAGAATAGCGGTGAGCTCCAGTCGGCAGATTAGGGGTTAATAATTGAAGTTAGGTGTCGGCGATGTTAGGGAGGGCAGATTAGGGGTTAATACTATTTATTATAGGGTTAGTGAGGCGGATTAGGGGTTAATAACTTTATTATAGTAGTGGTGCGGTCCACTCGGCAGATTAGGGGTTAATAAGTGTAGGCAGATGGAGGCGACGTTGAGGGGGGCAGATTAGGGGTTAATAAATATAATATAGGGGTCGGCGGTGTTAGGGGCAGCAGATTAGGGTTACATAGCTATAATGTAGGTGGCGGCTCTTTGCGGTCGGCAGATTAGGGGTTAATTATTGTAGGTAGCTGGCTGCGACGTTGTGGGGGGCAGGTTAGGGGTTAATAAATATAATATAGGGGTCGGCGGTGTTAGGGGCAGCAGATTAGGGTTACATAGCTATAATGTAGGTGGCGGCTCTTTGCGGTCGGCAGATTAGGGGTTAATTATTGTAGGTAGCTGGCTGCGACGTTGTGGGGGGCAGGTTAGGGGTTAATAAATATAATATAGGGGTCGGCGGTGTTAGGGGCAGCAGATTAGGGGTACATAAGTATAACGTAGGTGGCGGTCGGCAGATTAGGGGTTAAAAAAATTAATCGAGTGTCGGCGATGTGGGGTGGCCTCGGTTTAGGGGTACATAGGTAGTTTATGGGTGTTAGTGTACTTTAGAGCACAGTAGTTAAGAGCTTTATGAACTGGCGTTAGCCCAGAAAGCTCTTAACTACTGACTTTTTTCTGCGGCTGGAGTTTTGTCGTTAGATTTCTAACGCTCACTTCAGACACGACTCTAAATACCGGAGTTAGAAAGATCCCATTGAAAAGATAATATACGCAATTGACGTAAGGGGATCTGCGGTATGGAAAAGTCGCGGCTGAAAAGTGAGCGTTAGACCCTTTTTTGAATGACTCCAAATACGGCGGTAGCCTAAAACCAGCGTTAGGAGCCTCTAACGCTGGTTTTCACGGCTACCGCCAAACTCCAAATCTAGGCCTTAGGTAGCTACAATATAACTAATAGTTACATTGTATCTATCTTAGGTTTTATTTTTATTTCACAGCAAGTTTGTATTTATTTTAACTAAGTAGACTAGTTAGTAAATAGTTATTAACTATTTACTAACTACCTAGTTAAAATAAATACAAACTTACCTGTAAAATAAAGCCTAACCTGTCTTACACTAACACCTAACCTTACACTAAAATTAAATAAATTACATAAATTAAATACAATTAACTAAATTACAAAAAAAAACACTCTAAATTACACAAAATAAAAAAGAAATTATCAGATATTTAAACTAATTACACCTAATCTAATAGCCCTATCAAAATAAAAAAAT
This sequence comes from Bombina bombina, assembly GCF_027579735.1. Taxonomy (NCBI): domain Eukaryota; kingdom Metazoa; phylum Chordata; class Amphibia; order Anura; family Bombinatoridae; genus Bombina; species Bombina bombina. The sequence continues at coordinate 1,140,779,999 of NC_069503.1, read as the reverse complement.
AAAAAAAAATAAAAAAAACCCTAGCCTAAACTAAACTACCAATAGCCCTTAAAAGGGCCTTTTGCAGGGCATCGCCCCAAAGAAATCAGCTCTTTTACCTGTAAAAAAAATACAAACGACCCCAACAGTAAAACCCACCACCCACACAACCAACCCCCGAAATAATATCCTAACTAAAAAACCTAAGCTCCCCATTGCCCTGAATAGCGCATTTGGATGGGCATTGCCCTTAAAAGGGCATTTAGCTCTTTTTCAAGTGCCCAAACCCCTAATCTAAAAATAAAACCCACCCAATAAACCCTTAAAAAAGCCTAACACTAACCCCCGAAGATCCACTTACAGTTTTTAAAGACCCAACATCTATCCTCAATGAAGCTGGCAGAAGTCCTCAACGAAGCAGGCAGAAGTCTTCATTCAACCAGGCAGAAGTCTTCATCCAACTGGGCAGAAGTCTTCATACAGACGGCATCTTCTATCTTCATCCATCCGGTGCGGAGCGGGACCATCTTCAAGACATCCGGCGCGGAGCATCCTCTTCTTATGACGTCTTCTTCCAAATGAGGTTTAAATGACGTCATCCAAGATGGTGTCCCTTAAATTCCGATTGGCTGATAGATTTCTATCAGCCAATCGGAATTAA